>NW_027528977.1:15765961-15816126 GCF_008692635.1 Crocuta crocuta | reverse complement strand
AGAGCCAAGTGGGGTGGGAGGGTGGGGAGATTAAATACAGTAGTCCCAAGGCCACTGTTGGAGAAATGCTGCCCTGGAGAGTTCAACATTTATCTATTCATTTGCTTAGCTCTAGGCACTATGGAGTATTTTAAGATGAATGGTCCCCATCCAGAGAACAAACAATAGTCTACACCCTCGAGGGGGGTCGGTTTCTTCATCTGTAAAACGGGAAGTTTGAACTAAATCCCAAAAGGACCATGTTTAACCTCAAAGCCTCTCTGACTTTGGCCCCTATAGCTGGGGATATTAGGCTGAAATTTTTCTCAAGTTAAGATGGAGACTGTTAAATAGGGCAGACTATTGTGGGTGGAGAGGCCAGTGTAGTGTAGGAGAGGAAAGCTGGACCTGAAGGAAAGAAGAGAGGTGTGCCTTTCACCTGAAGGGAATGACTATGCTCAGAGTAAGCTGGAGCCGTGTTTTGGAAGGCCAAAAATCCTAGGCTAAGCAGTTGAGACTTTTTCTACTTTGGCAGTGGGGAGCCAAGGAGGGCTTCTGTGCAGGGAAGAGGCGTGAGCAGATTTGTGCTGAAGCCAGTGTGGAGGGAGTTTTGGTGGACAGCAAGGCAAAGGTGCCTGGGCAGCAGACAAGACACAGTATTGGTGGTCTAGGGTATGTAGGGCAGTTGGTGAGGGAAATTGAGTGATGTAGAAGAGTCCCACCCTCCATCCCAAGGGCTGCAGTGCATTCCTGCTGTGAAGGCCTGTGCTATAGTGTGAATATCACCGGCTCTAGTGCCAGATTGCCTGTTCTTGGATTCCAGCTTCTAACACTTCCCAACCCTGTAGACAAGTTACTTACTCTCTCCAGGCCTCAGTTTCTTTGTCTGTATAATGGGGATAATAATAGTACCTGCTTCCCAGGGTTATTGTAAGACTAAATGAATTAATCCACATAAAGTCCCTAGAATGGCAATGGTACAAAGCAATCCTCACTAAATGCTATCAGTTATTATTCTTAGTCTTTGTCCTCTGCATGGAGGTTAAGTTGAGGACATGACATCACAGGATGGGATAGAGTTACAGGATGGAATGAGGTTCCCACACTCCCTAGGAGGGGAAATCCCACCTATGTGCTCAGAGATTGGGAACTCTGTTAGGCCCTAGGCTCAGAAGTTTCTTCATCTGATAGTATAGCTGACATTTTTTATGCTTACTTGTGAAAATTCCATTTCATTGGGGGCCAGAAGGTCCGTGATCCTCCAGGGAGCCAGAGAGCATTTGGTAGGTGCCTGCTCACCAAAGGAATCTCTTTTGTCTGCAAATGAATGCTGGACTAAGGAAGGTAACCTCCAGGCCTGTTTGTTAGGCCCAGGGTAGATGGAAGGAGAAGGCAAGGTTTAGGTTATGACGAAATGGGGAACTGGAGTCATGGAACAGAAAGACCTAATAGTAAGGAGTCTGGATTCTAGTCCCAACACCATCACTATGTGCAGACAGATCTATGATCTAGTTTTCTCATTGTAACTTAAAAAATTAATATCTTTTTATTTCAAGGTATTCTTTTTAAAATTTTTTAAATGTTTATTGATTTATTTATTTTTTATTTAATAAAGTTTTATTTTCCAAAATGTACAGTTGGCAGGATCTGTTCATGCATCTTCACCAGCAGCTGGGGCATCTCCACCCTTGGTGTTTCTGGTGTAAATTACTTGGGCTCTGTGCTTTGAAACCAGTTTAATAAGTCCTTTACTAAGGAGCTCCTGAAGGGCTGCCCTGGCCAGGGAACCTCGAATCTTCAGTCTCTCAGAAACAACAGCTGGAGTTATACGCTTATAATTGGGAACTTCCTTACAGAGTTTGTCGTATGTTGCTTTGTCAAACAAGACCAGGTTATTGAGCTTGTCCCGAACTTTGCCTTTGGACCACTTCTTCTTTTTGGCCTTGCCTCCAGATTTATTCACTGGATCTTTGTCTTTTTTGGCCGATTTCCCGGCATCTTTCTTCTTCTTGTCGTCCTTGGGCGGCATAGCTAAGCTCAGAGAGCAGCGGCCACCACTGCAACCTCGCTAAGATGTCAGACAAAAAGCTTGTTTGTTTATTTTTGAGAGAGAGAGAGAGAATACGAGCAACGGAGGGGCAGAGAGAGAGGGAGACACAGAATCTGAAGCAGGCTCCAAACTCTGAGCTGTCAGCCCAGAGCTCGATGAGGGGCTTGAACTCACAAACCATGAGGTCATGACCTGAGCTGAAGTTGGAAGCTTAACCGACTGAACTTAACACCCAGACGCCCCTAAGGTGTTCTTTTATGAAGAGCATTTGAAATAATGAGTACGGCGGCTTTGAAGAAGAAAAGAGAAACATATAAAGGATTAAGGGGTTCTTGAAATATCTCCAGAGTCCCAACCAGGCCTAAAACACAAGGAGAATCTGAGCTTTGCTTTCCTATTTGGTTTCCTTGTCAGTGCTGGTAACATTAGCCAGCCTTCTTCTGGCTTAAATCGCAAGGATTGCTGGTGTCTATCTATATGTTTCAGGGGCTGGCTTAACAGGAGGCTCCTTCGTCATCAGAGCCACTGGCTTCTTGCTCATCTTGTTGTCTGGTGGGCAGCCAGTTGACTCTTCATATAGATCCATAGTCAGATTATTTTTCCTTCCTTGGGAAAGGAAGGAAACATGTGCTCCATTAGAATTCCAGAGAGTTCCAGAGGTGAAATAGGTGTTTCCAAGGACAAAACAGTGTGACTATGAAGAAAGAAAGGGCACAAACTCTGCCTTTGAGGAGACATATGTAATGTTAGAAGCTTCGACTGTGAAGTCAGAACTGATTTTAAATATGGGCATATTTCTGTATCAATATAGTGGTGGTAATGATGAATAATATGGGTTTTGGGAGATTGTTGTGAGGATTGGATGGGGAAATGCAGGAAAAGCGTTAGTAATGTGGTTGCGTCAATGAAAGTTAGCGACTAAGGTCAAGGGGGTTACCTGATAGTTGCGGAGCCAAGAGAAACACAGAGTAATGCCAGATTCAGGATTGTTATGCCTTCCATGAGTGTAGTACTTTGTGGTTTTACAAGACCCATTTTTGTGCAATATCTTTGGTTCCAGAACATTTATGGGAGGCATTATTTTCATGTTATACATTAAGAAATCAAGGCCCAGAAATAGATGATGAGCATGGAGGAGGGCACTTGTTGAGACGAGCACTGGGTGTTATATGGAAACCGACTTGACAATAAACTATAAAAAAATAAAATAAATAAATAAAATATTTTTGTTACACTCTTAAAAAAGTAAAAAAAAACAAAAACAAAAACAAAACCCAAAAAACAAAACAAACAAAAAAAGCATTAAAAAAAAGAAAGAAATCAAGGCCCAGAGTTCATATAATTTGGAAGTACTTGAGCGTGGCCTTAAATTCAATTGACTTTAGACCCCAGGCCCTTTGCACCACACTAGGATGGAATCTGGGAAGGGGAACATCATAGAGAAGGCAAGATGTTGGAATGTATGTGGCATTTGGGTCAAATAATCAATATTTTCCTTTGGTTTTATTAGATGTTTATGTTTACAATGAAAAAAAATGAAAGCAAAACAAAAACAAAAACAAAAAACTTTGGAGCAGTAGATTGCAGCCAGATTTTGAAGGACTTTGAGCACCAGCCTTATAAGTTTGGACTTTGTTCTGTGCACAATGGAAGTTTTGAGTAGGCATGTCATTTGTAAGAATTTAATATAATTAATTGTGAGAAGGGCAGGGATTGGATGTAAGAGTACAAGAACAGAGGTAGGTGCCAATTTACCTGTCTACTAACTGACTGATTAGTTAACCCTGCAAGAGTCTACTTACAATTAACATTTCCTTTTCACCTTTACTGTGTTAATCCTCTCTGCCTGAGTCTCAGTGATGAGAGCTTCTTCCTTGAAGGAGAGAAGGTAGAACAGAAAGGGGGAAGAGGAAAGAGTGTAACAGTATTAGTTAGGAGTAAGTGTGACTAGGTGATAGAATACCTCTAAAAACAGTGGCTTACCCAAACCAGAAGTTTATTTCTCTCTCAAATAGAAAACCCAGAAATGGTCCTAGAAGAGGGGGTCATGGTCTACTGTGCTGCTTCCTCACCATGAGGCTGCTGCCTCCTGAACTGAGCTGGTTGTTCCAGCTCCAGCTGTCAGGTCCCCCTTCCAGCCAGCAAAAAAAGATGAAGGGAAGCAGAAGGACATGACCTTTCTCTTTAAGGACACCTACCTGAGTGCCCACTATATACTTCCTCTTGTATCCTATTGGCTAAAACCTAATCACATGACTGAGGAGGGAAGCTAGGAAATGTAGTCTGTAACATAGGCAGCCACCCACCCCGCTGAAAATTAGGGGTGCCATTTCTTTTTTTTTTTTTAATGTATATGTATTTATTTATTTATTTATTTATTTTTACAAATAGTTTATTGTCAAATTAGTTTCCACATAACACTCAGTGCTCATCCCCACAAGTGTCCTCCTCCATGCCCATCCCCCCTCCCCCCCACATCCATCAGTCTTCAGTTTTTGTCAGCATTCAAGAGTCTCTCATGGTTTGCCTCTCTCCCTTTCCCCCACCATTTCCGCCCTTCTTCTCCCCCTTGTTCCTCCGTCAAGTTCCTCCTAATCCTCCTATACGTGCAAACATATGATATTTGTCCTTCTCTGCCTGACTTATTTCGCTCAGCATAACACCCTCAAGGTCCATCCATGTTGCTACACATGGCCAGATTTCATTGTTTCTCATTGCCATGTAGTATTCCATGGTATAGATAAACCACATCTTCTTGATCCATTCATCTGTTGATGGACACTTAGGCTCTTTCCATGTTTTAGCTATTGTGGAGAGTGCTGCTATGAACATTGGGGTACATGTGCTCCTATGCATCAGCATTTCTGGATCCCTTGGGTAAATTCCTAGCAGTGCTATTGCTGGGTCATAGGGGAGTTCTATTGTTAGTTTCCTGAGGAACCTCCACACTGTTTTCCAGAGGGGCTGTACCAGTTTACATTCCCACCAACAGTGTAGGAGGGTGCCCGTTTCTCCACATCCTCGCCAGCATCTAGAGTTCTCTGATTTGCTCATTTTAGCCACTCTGACTGGCGTGAGGTGGTATCTCAGTGTGGTTTTGATTTGTATTTCCCTGATGAGGAGGGATGCTGAACATCGTTTCATGTGTCTGTTGGCCATCTGGATGTCCTCTTTGGAGAAGTGTCTGTTCATATCTTCTGCCCATTTCTTCACTGGGTTGTTTGTTTTTCGGGCGTGTAGTTTGGTGAGTTCCTTATATATTCTGGATATTAACCCTTTATCTGATATGTCATTTGCAACTATCTTTTCTAGGGGTGCCATTTCTAAGGGAGAAGGGGAAGATGGATATTTGATGATATGTCTAAGGCAGCCGTAAGGAAATACCATAGACTGGGTGGCTTGAACAATAGAAATTTGTTTTCTCATAGTTCTGGAGGCTGAAGCCCAAGACCAAGGTGTCAGTAGGTTGGTTTCTCCGGAGGCGTTGGCTTGCAGACACCTGCCTTCTCATGGCTTTGTCCTCATGTGGTCATCTCTGTGCACACTCACCCCTGGTGTCTCTTCATCTTAAAAGGATGCCAGTTTATATGGCATTAGGCCTTCACACTAACAGCCTCATTTTACTTTAATCATGTATTTAATTAACTGACCCCCAAATATGGTTACATTTTTAGGTCCTGGGGATTGAGACTTTGACAAACGAATTTGTGAGACTAGGCATGGGTAACAGTTGAGTCCATAAGGGATGACCCATCATCTGTGGTATGACATTTAGGGACAGGTCAGGCTTTTCAGAGAGAGATGGGGGTGGGAATTGGTGTGGGGGCTTCAGAGATGCCTAGAAACCTCTTCTCTATGCAGGTTGTCTCTGGTTATGATTGCAGACAGTGTTGGGGAGTATTGGTGGTGACTTCTAAGGCTGTGAGGGGGGATATGTTCTATGCCTCTCCCTAGCTTCTAGTGGTTTGCTGGCAATCTTTGGTGCTTCTTGGCTTGTAGAGTCATCATCCTGATTTCTACCTCCATCTCCACACAGTGTTCTCCCTGTATATGTGTCTTTCTCCAAATTTTCCCTTTTAATGAGGACACCTCTCCTTATTATATTAGAGTCCATCCTAATGACCCCATTTTCACTTGATTACCTCTGTAAAGACTCTATCTCCAAATAAGATCACATACTGATCTACTAGGGCTTAGGACTCTTAGCACATTTTCCGTTTTTGGGAGGGGCACAATGCAAACCATACTAGGCTCTGCAAAAGTAGAGAAAGGGTCTTTTCCATGTCTTGATTGGGGAATACAGATGAATCTGAGACCACCCCCAGTTTCAGGAATGCCCATGATGCTGTTGTAGTACAGGACCCTGGACAGAGCTGGTTCATGCCAAAATGGACAGACTTGGAGTGGGCAGTGGGTACTTGAATCTTATGCAGCACAGCCTCTTATTAAAGGAACAAAATCCATTCAGACTGTTTCAATTAAAAGCTGTGCGGTGTGTACGTGTATGTGAGGATGGGAGAGGTATATTTTAAGGATCAGGGGAATTTTTTTAAAAATCCAGGAAACGAGAGACAGGCCTCTAGAAGGACCTGAACTGAGGCTACCCTGGAAAGCTCTGCCCGCCTTTCTTGTGGCAATCCAGCTTCTTTTGACACATCAACACTGTTCTCTTTTCCCTCCTCACCAACTCCTTCTAATTCCATTACTCCTTCATAACTTTGATATTCTGATAACACCATAATAGTGTCCCCAGAATGCCACCCACCCCAATTCTGCATGACTTTGCAGTTCAAGTGTCTACTGAATCTTCTATCTGTATTTATTTGTTCAAAGTTCTGAGAGAGAAGATCTCAAGGAGGGATAGAGAGCATTTTTTACTCATTAACTTGTTCAGTCATTTACTCATTCATTCTTCATTTATTTCTTAAATATTTATTGGGGATTTCATATATGCCAGGCACTATGCTAGACATTGAAATTACTAGAATTAGACCAATATGGTTCTTACAGTGTTAGAGCTTATAGTCTAGTAAGAAAGATAAAAAAGGAAAAGGACTTTGTGGACAAATCAATAAACATATAATTACATTATATGTGCCAGTGTAATAAGAGAGTTTGTTCCATGAATAAGAATATTGGAGAGAAGGGTCTGAGAAGGCCTCTGAGGGACAATGGGGGAAAGAATTCCAAAGGAAACACTTGCAGGGATCTTAGTACATGTATCTTTGCTATGGAGGCCAACTATATCTTGGACTGGTCCCTAGAAATTAGTCTGATGCAACAACAACAACAACAACAACAAACGTGTTGGAAATCTTATTCCATCCTACCACCAATTCTTAGGTCCCTGGCTTTCTGCTTTCTAATGCCTCAGCAATTTGAGATTGTTTAGAAGTGCCTGCTGGGCTGGCTCTTTGAGTCCACTAAAGAGATTGTCCTAATCCCCAGGCTTATGAGACTTCATCAGTTAGTGGCTGTCTTGTTCCCAATCATAATGTTTGTATTTGAATGAACCTTAACGGACTGTGTTTACTAAGCTCTACTTCTTCCTGAGATCAATATCCTTATATTGCTGCTGTAGGTAAGAGGCAGGCGGTATAGTCACCATAATATTCCAATTTCTGGATCTTTGGACTTCTTTTTGCTTGTTTGCTTGTTTGTATTTTAAAGCTTACAGGCCTTTAATTTAATAGTCAATTACACATGGCTGCCACATTCTGTGTTCTGTAGCAAATGTTCTGCAAATGGGAAATGATAATGCTTATCACCATCCAGCTCCAGAGGACTCTGGATAGAGACACTACAAATGTTCCCTTTAATAGGCACTTTCTCCTTTCTTCCTACTTCATTTAATTGCTGTGAGTTAAAATACAGTATGGCTGAATTTCTAAGCCTTTTAAGGCTTGGTTTTTAGTTCTCCTTGGAGAAGGTCATCCCTTGCCCATGTGACCTCGACAGGACACTGTCAGCTTCTGCACTGTTTAAAGCTACAGTCATAGAAGCTGGGGTTGGAGTGGATATGACTTCATATCTCACTTTTCCAGACCCCTCTCTAGACATTACTCCAGGGCACATAGAGTTTTCCTGACAATGGACGATCCCTTGAGTCCAAACCTAAACTGTGATGGTAGGAGGAGACCTAGGTAAACACTGTGACTTGCATAGATACAAGATCCAACACAGATTCTGAACACAACGGATGTTGAACAGTCTTTTGTTAGACTGGATTGAGTGGTGGCAATGCTGGGACTGAGCCACCATGATCGGCATGTTGGGTTTTGGCAGAGGGACATACATAGTGCCCGCTGAACCTAGAGGATGTGACCAGGAAGTGGGAATTTGCTGCTTGCCTAACTAGTGGTGTCAGTAGAGAGTTGTCTCAGGATAGAATGTTCTGGGTAGAATAAACAGTCAATGTGAAGGTCGTGAGGAGGGCACCTCTCTGATGTGTGGGAGGTCCCTGAGGCTGGAGGAAAGTAAGCAAGAGGCAGAAGAGTAGGAAATGAATTCTCTGAGGGGAGGTTGTATTGAGTAGTGCCTGGCACATGTAATGACTTCAGCTTTTACTCTAAATGGAAGGAGGTGGGACATTGTAGGGTTTTCAGCAGAATTGTAGAATGCTCTAACTTGTTGGAAAAGAATAATTCTAGATGCTATATGATGGAGAGAGGGGAATTAAATGAGGAATCAGGAAGGCCAGTCAGGCAACTACTACAATAACCCAGGCAGGAGGTGGTGGTGGCCCACACCAGGGAGGCAGCAGTGGAGGAGGTGAGATGTGCTTAGATTCTGGATGTGTGTGTTGTAGGTGGAACAAATGGGATTTTCCTCATAGACTGGAATTGGGTATGAGAGAAAGAGAGGAATCAGGAGTGACTCCAAGGTTTTTGGTGTGAGCAGCAGGGAGACGGGAATTGCATACGGGACTTCCTTCATTAAACTCTTGATCCAAGTTATCGTCCACATTGTGATAAATACTAACATTGCTCACCTTTTTTCAACACGGTCCATTTACAGAGCTCTTGTGCTACTACATTTGCCACCCTGCAAGGTGGGTACTTTTATCATCCTTTCACAGATGAGGAAACGGAGGAGCAGAGACCTTCGGGGTCTCACTGAAATGCAGCCTCTTTCAGGCAGTTTCCTTACACTTCATTCCTGAAGGAACCTCTTCTGTTCTACTGAAGTACTGTTTTCACCTTGTCTTTTAGTTATGTAACAAACTACATGTCACTCCTCCCTCTGGATAGCATATTGTCTGAGGGTAGAACTCTGTTTTGGGGTCAACTTTGAGTCCATCCAGCTCTAAGGCACTAGCAAGAACATGTTACATCAGAGAAACTAATTATTATTCTAACATGGGACCCCTTAGGAATCCAGTGGAAGCTATAAACTTCCTTCTTGCAAATCTGTACATATGCAGTTTTGCATTAGAGTTTCATCATGGCCCATCCATGGAAATGAGTTAAGTAAGAGCCTGGTTAAATTACTCAGTAACTATTTAGTAAACCAATACAATAGACACAGCTAAGGCATTCTGCCCAAGGTATACATTTTTGGTTTTGGGAGCTGTGAAGAACAATAAAGTTGGGTTTTTTTAAATTTTTTTTATGTTTTATTTATTTTTGAGAGAGAGAGGCAGCATGAGCAGGAGGATCAGAGAGAGAGGGGGTCACAGAATCTGAAGCAGGCTCCAGGCTCTGAGCTGGCTGTCAGCACAGAGCCCGACGCGGGGCTCGAACCCACGAACCGTGAGATCATGACCTGAGCCGAAGTCGGACACTTAACCGACTGAGCCACCCAGGCGCCCCACAATAAAGCTGTTTTTATTGTCTATTCATATCAATTAAATTCAATAAGCCCATGTTAAGCGATGGTCCTAAGTTGGGTATTATGCGAAGTGTTGGTTCTGGGCTGGTTTTGATAAAATCACAGTCCCTGCCCTCAGGAAACTTACAATTCAGTAGTAATCTCTCTTTCTTCATTTTGCTCAAGGCAACAAACAACACCATGATTAGTACCAATGTCCCTATTTCACAGGTTGGGTGTGGGTGCACCTTTTGCTTCATGCTACCATGGCTCTGCCATCACCTTCTTCATACTTCATTGCAAGTTCATGTTGAATTATTTGGTTCTTCCATAGAATATAAACTCCATGATAGCAAGACAATGACTTTTGCTCTTCTCCAGCACAGATTAGGTGCTCAGTCAGTCATTGTTAATTGGATGGATGGATGGGTGGGTAGGTGGATGGATGAGCAGGTGGGTGGATAAATAGGTAGATGAATGAGTGGTGGGGGATGGGAGGTGATAGGTTGTAGGCGGCTTTTCACTTTCTAGTGGTCTCATAAGATTTATGAGTGGCCCCATCTTGCCTTCATCTCCTCAGTCCTAACTCTTCCCTGTCAGGAGGCTCAGTCCTATGAGAGCAGCACAACAATAAATGGAGTATTCTTTAACTCTTCCTCAAACATCTGGACCCCTATAGTTGGCCAGTGCCCCTAAACCCAAATAGAGTCACCCTGGGACTCTATTCACATGCTCCAGCTCTCCCTTACTGGGACTGTGTACACATCATACAAATTCCCTCCCCCTTCCTCCCTGCCCTTTCTCCTTTATTCTCCCCCACCTCCTCAGGGGCTCTCACTCCGTTTCTCTCCCCTGGTCTCCCTCTGGCCCTCCTTCTCCTTCCAGCCTCACTTCCTTCATGGGGCCTCTCTTGATCTCTCTCCTCTGAGACTCCACAGCTGCTGTGGTTCACAGCTTAGCCTTTTATTTTTTAAGACAGTTTCTTGTTTCTTCTGGGTTAATTTTGTCTCTTCAATTAGATTTTACAAAAGCTCCAGGACAGCAGGAACTATCCTCTCTCACCTCACTTTTTTAACTTGGAGAGTCAAGCAGAGTGCCAGACACTCCCTTCCCTAGAAGTGAGGGGCTGAAGAAATCAGTCCCTGATTTCATGATATAGCCACTCTTCCAACTCTTGTGTGTGAGTGTGTGTGTGCACCTATAGCAGTCCTGGAAAGGAGAGGGATTCCCATCATGATGCTTTAGAGTAGTAGTACTTATCAACTTAGACAGTATTGACATTTGGGGCCAGATACTTCTTTCTTATGGGGCTGTTCTGTGCACTGTAGGATGTTTAGCAGCATCTCTGACCTCTATCAGCTAGATGATGAAGCTCCTTCACTTTGTCCCTTTACCCTTTCCAGACTGTGACTGCTGAAAATGTCTCCAGACAAAACTGTCCTTAGTTGAGAATCATTCTCCTTAGTTAGAGAACTCATGGCAAACCCGCCTTTCTCTTATTGGCTGAGCATGTCCCTTTGGCTCACCAAAAATGGATATGCAGTTTGGCTTCTCCCTGCTGTGTCACCCTGGACTATTCACTTGATCTTACACTACCTCAGATCTTACTACATTTTACCTCATCTGTAAAATGGGGAAGACAGTGATTGTACCCAAGAAATTATGGTGAGGATTAAGTAGGTGACTGTGGGTAAAGTCCTTGGAATAGTTGGCGCACAGAAAAGCTCAGTGGAGGCTGTAATTCCTCTTACGTCTTCTGGTCAGTGGAGGAATACCTCCTCCTTGGTTACCTCTGGCTGTGATTCTCCCACTGTATTCATTACTCTCACTGGATGTGAGCTCTGGCCTTGCTGCTGGAAGCTTCTGCTGGGTCATCACAGTTGCCCTCCCTGATGCAACATCAGGATGTTGCCTCGGTGCTGAGCCTGTCAACACCTTGCCCAGAGACTTCAGGCAAAATGCTTTGTATTTTCAATGAGTGTGTTTCACTTGGATTGAAAGTGGGCCTGTCAGTAGTTCAGTACCTCTCTAGAGTAGAGACCCTCCAAAGTCCAGCTCAGGGACTAGAGAAGTGAACTCCAGGCAATTGCATTATTTTTCTCCATCGTTGTTTTTACTCCTCCTATATATCTACTTGTCCAAACTCTATTAACACTTGGTATTTGCTGAAGCTTTTACTTTCAAACATGTCAGCGAAGAGCAGGGCCCCAGATGAGGTATGGGTCCACCCTAAAGATCACAGGACACTTACTTGACTGGACTCAAAATTGCCAACCAAGCTGATTCAGCACGGTTGGTAATCTGAAGTAATCTTAAGAAATTCAAGAAAGAATTTAGCTAGAAGAAGGGGCATACCTGCCTTTCATGTTCACATCCCTTCACTTCAGCAAGTTTTTATTAAAGCTCACTAACTATTGATTGAACCTCTACTGTGGGCCAGGTGATGTTCTCAGCACTGGGAATTCAGTGGTCAAAAGACAGACTCAATCTTTACCCTCACTGAGGCTGGAGAAAACAGGAAATGAACAAGTCTAGTATATACTATGTGTGTGTACATATGTATATACACCCATACCCACACATATATCCATCTAGTGTATATATACACACATATATATACCTATACACACACTAAATTGTAACATTAGAAATAGGCTACTAAAAGAAGCAAGAACTTTGGACTCTGATCTGGGCTTGAATCCACTTTTTACCACTTTCTAGCTGTGTGGTCATGGGCAAGTTCCTTAATCTCTGAATTTCTCATATGTTACATAAAGGTGATAGCTTGGAGGATTAGTGTGAATATTAAATGAGGTAATGTTAGTAGAATGCTAGGGATTTTATCTGTCTTATCTGTCACCGTAACCGCAGGACTCAGAACAGTACCTACCACACAGTAGGTGCTCAGATGAATATCTTTGTAAAAATCATATATGCTTGGTAGATAATATATGCCCATTAAGTGTTTACATTATTTTGGTGGGCAAGCAGTGTATAAAGTGGTTAGAATGCACACTTCCAGATCAATTTACCTATCTAAGTTATGAGATGGATAAGTTGTTTACCCTCTTTGTATCTCAGTTTCCTCATCTATAAATCCACGAGAAACACATACTTACCTCCTAACATTGCGCAAACTACAGGGACCCCTGTAGCCATCCTAGTTGTTTCTATGAACTGCATGCTATAACAATGATGTTTACTTTTTCCTTATTTCTCTCAATTTGGGTTCCTGATAAGCTGTGTATCTCAATAAGGTTAAGTGGAATTGGTTACTAATCAATGGATTCTATTTCTAGGATTGTAGAAAGTTTTGCCTGTCTCAAAGTACTGTTTCCACTGGCTTGCCAACCCAGATTTCCAATATGAGAATCCGGATTGGGTTTAATGAGCCCAGATGACCCTGGTACTTTAAACATCCCTTTGATCCTCAGCCATAAGTATTTTGGTTTGAGTGGGCTTGTCAGTAACCAATGGCTGCCTTGGTTCATGGGTGTAGTAGTTTGATGGAGGAAGAAGTCAAATCCTCCCTGTGGATGTGTCAATATTCTCCAGTGTCTAGAGACCTTACATGAAAGGGGAAGTTAGAATGGGTGTCTCTGGGAATCCTGCCACCCACCACTTTTCCATCTTCCTTGGGTGGGCATGACCAGGGTGGGGCAGGCTCTGATTTTAGTGGCTTTCCTTATCTTTTGTCCTGTATCTTCCTCATGTTTTTCTGCCCCTTTCATCCCTCATTCAAGAGTTGACAGTGGTTAGGCCTACAGGGGATAGGGAAGAAGGTGATCTGTTTCTACACTGGTCAGAAGTAACTCAAATGAGGATCATAGATAAGCAATCAAACTTTAACACACAGTGGCATTCTGGTTCAAAGTTTCCTGTTAGTCATTTAGAAAATTTAACGGAATTGGGTATTGGTATGCAAAGCCACTTCCTTTGTCAGTAATGTCTGCCTTTCCCCAAATGGAACCTTGAGAACAGAGGCCCTTATGCAAAGGCAGAAATACATTTATAAATTAAAAAGCAACATCAGTTACTTTCATTTTCATAAAATGTGAGTCTTTGGAATGAATACAGACCTTCATGTTAAATACCATGTTTCAAGATCTATGCAAGACATCTTCTTAAGTTGACCAATTGGAATCTTCTAATCTGACAAAGCTGGGCAGAGAGCAAGGAAGGGATTCCTAAGGAAAGATGGGGAGGAAATAGGGAACAAAACAGTTTTGCCCCACCCTTCTAATGTGTGATGGACAGACCTAATTTGCTAGTACTCCAGAGGCTAACTGATTTTATGGATGGTATTCTTTTGTTAGAAACCTTAGTTGCCTCCTTGGCCCTGCCCAGGTCTGTGACAGACATGTTCTCAGCCAGATTTCTGGGGTTGGAGGGAGCAGGTGGGAGAGTCTGAGTTAGGGCACCAGCAAGCTGGAGTGGGTACAAATGTCAGCAGCCTGTGTGGGGACAGGGTTTGAAATCAGGCCAAGTGTAAAAGGAATGGAGAAACATGCTATGTTTATACAGGAGAAGAGATTTCTGAGTCCCCTGAGGGCCTTCTCAAGGTTTGCTTTTGAACAAAGGATTAATTTTATTCAGTGTTGACCAACAGTGTCAGTTGTTACACACTGCAGGGAGGCAGATCTAAAGGTGACTAAAGAAGAGCTCTGAAGGAGTTCTTCTGAACAGATTGCTTGAGGAGGTTTTACGATGCTAATGAAGAGAAAAATGATGACCATTTATTGAGAACTTACTATGGCCAGACGTCAGTAAGTCGTTTGTGTTTTAATCTCAGCTGAGCTTCCTAAGAGCCCTACACATTAGGGACTATCATCTCCTCCATTCTACAATTGGGGAAAATGAGGCTTGGGGTGTGAAGTTGCTGCTCAGGCAGCCTTCCACAGGCCCCTACAGTGACTTTGGGGGGATTATAAAAATAATACCCCTCCCCTGCCCAGATCACAGGCTGCATACTAGCCTCCAATGCTCTCTTGCCTGGGTGGCCTCGTGCAGGGCAAAACCTGTAGAAGCACCTGCTGTGGCTCTGGGGTTGAGGCCAGAGCCAATAAGGGGCAGAACTGAATCCAGGAGCCACAGCTATCTGACTCCAGATAGACTCTTGGCTCCCAAGCTTTATTGTCTCTCAGGATGGAGACTTTCCATTACTATGAGTACCTACAAAGGCTGGTTGGTCCCATGGTGAAAGGGCTGATTTGTATAGGTGTTTGGACTAAATAGCCTGTAAGTTTCCTCCTTTTCCCTTAGAGAATGTGGCAAGACTGAAGCATGAAGCAGGATCTGGTGAACATCTAGGTTCTGTGGGGAGGAGACAGGTGCAGAGAATGAACAAGGTGCAGGGCTGGGTTTGAGTCCTGGCTCTTACTACCAACAGGGTAAGGGGAGATTATGGGTGAACCACTCACACCCTCTGTACCTCATTTTCCTCATCTGTAAAATGAGGATAGTAGCTACCTCATGTAGCAGTTATAAAGACAACAGGAAAGGACAATTGAGAATATGCTTCTCTGGGACACACTGAAGCAATATTGTAAATGCTCCTTTTTTTATGTTTGAGAAGGGATCTGATCTCATTTCTTATCCTAGACCCCTTCACTGATGTAATCACTGTTTTCACTCCATCGATAAGTTTTAGGAAGTTGTGTTTTCATTTCATTTGTCTCAAAATATTTTCTAATTTCCCTTGTGAGTTCTTCTTTGAGTCCTTGTTGCTTAAGATTATATTGTTTAGGGGCACCCACATGGCTCATTTGGTTGTGAGGCCAGCTCTTGATTTTGGCTCAGGTCATGATCTCACGGTCCTAAGACTAATCCCTCAGTTGGGCTCTACGCTGAGCAAGGAGTCTGCTTGAGGTTCTCTCTCCCTCTTTCTCTGCCCTTCCCCCGCTAGTATGCACACATGTGTTCTCTCTCTCAAAAAGAGTATATTGTTTTACACATAGTTGTAAATTTTTCAGTTTTATTTCATTCATTTCTATCTTCTTCCTTTGTAGTTGGAAAAGATACTTTGTATGATTTCAGTATTTGTACTGTATTGAGATGTATGTTGTGGCCTAACATATGAGCTATTCTAGAAAATGTTCCATATGTACCTGAGAAGAAAGTACATTCTGCTGTTGCAGGATGGAGTGTTTTGTATATGTCTTTTAGGTCGGGTTATTTACAGTGTGGTTCAGATATTCTATTTTTTTATTGATTTTATGTTTACATGTTCTATACATTATTGATAGTGGGACTTTGAAGTCTCTGATTATTATTAGTCTCTGCCTAGTTCTCCTTTTAATTTTGTCAGTGTTTGCTTCATATATTTTGGTGCTGTGTTATTAGGGATATATGTTTATAACTGCTCTGTTTTCTTGGTGTGTTGACCCTTTTGCCAATATATGATACTCTTCTTTGTCTCTTGAAACACTTTTGACTTAAAGTTTGTTTTGTCTAGTGTTATTAATATACCCACTACAGTGTTATTTTTGTTACTATGTGCATGGAGCATTTTTTCCCCCTTCTTTTACTTTGAACCTAACTTGTGTTTTTGGATATAAAGTGAGTCTCTTGTAGATAACACATAGTTGGATCATGGTGGGATTATTGTGGGGTTGTGTTTTTTTTGTTTTTTGGGTTTTTTTGGTTATTGTTTTATAATCCTGTCTGTCAATCTCTGCCTTTTGCCAAGACAGTGTAATTCATTTACATTAAATGTAAATACTTGAAAGATTTACTTCTAACATTTTGCTATTTGCTTTCTATATATCTTGCATGCTTTTTTGTTCCTCAGTTCTTCGTTACTATCTTCTTTTGTGTTTAATTGATTTTTTTTCTAGTTTACTGATTTGATTGCTTTCTCATTTACTTTTCTCTGTATTTTTTGCTTCTTTTCTTAGAGATTAACCTAGGGTTCACAATTAACATCTTACCATAATAAGAATACATTTTGAGTTAATACCAGTTTAGCCTCAATAGTATACAAAATCCCTGCTTCTGTACAAATCTGCCTCTCCCCTTTTGTTGTTATTGTCACACATTACATCTTTATATATTGTGTATACGTATACATTATAGATTTATAATTATTGTCTTATGCATGTGTCTTTCAAATTGTCTATGGTGATGGACCTCTGTTTCTGTTTATCTCTTAACTTCTTTATTTTTGAAGAATAATTTTGTGAGAGATAGAATTCTTGGTTGAATTTTTTTTTTCCTTTTAGCACTTGAAATATGCCATCTCACTGCCTTCTAGCCTCTGTGGTTTCTGAAGAGAAATCACTTATTAATTTTATTTACGAGTCTTTGTAAATGATGACTTGCATCTCTCTTGCTGTTTTAAAAATGCTCTCTTTGTTTTTGGTTTTTGACAGTTTGACCATTACGTCTCAGTGTGGATATTTGTGTTTATTTTGCTCAGATCACACTGACCTTTTTGAGTCTGTAGATTTATGTCTTCCATCAAATGAACATTTCTGGCCATTAGTTTTTTCAAATATGCTTTCTACTCCTTTATCTCTCTTTCCTCTAATTATGGAACTCCAATTGTATGAAGTTGGCATGCTTGATAGTATCCCTCAGGTCACTTGGACACTGTTCATTTTTCTTTATTCTTTTTTCTTTCTACTTCTCAGGCTGGTTGATCTCAACTGACCTACTTTCAAGGTTATTGATTCTTTCTTTTGACTGCCCAAGTCTGCAACTGAGCCTCTCTAACATTTGTTATTGTATATTTTAGCTACAGAATTTGTATTTTATTAGTTTGTTATTTATATCTATTTAATGATATTCTCTATATTATGAGACATTATTATTTTGGTTTTACTTAGTTATTTGCCCATAGTTTTCTTTAGCTAGTTGAGCATGTTTAAGACAATTGATTTAAAGTCTTTTTCTCATAAATCCAATGTATATCCATTTGTGAGGAGTTTCTGTTAATTTCTTTTTGTTCTCCTGTGAATAGGCCATACTTTATTTTTTGTTTTTTGCTTGCATCATAATTTTGTGTTGAAAACTGGATATCTTGAATGTTATAATGTGCTAACTCAGATGTCAAATCCTCTTCCTTGTCAGGGCTTGTTGTAGCTACTCTATATAGGATGTAGTGGTTTGTTTGTTTAATGACTTTTCTAAAGTACTTTTCTGATGACTGTATTATTTGTTGCAATGTGGTCACTCAAAGCTACAAATGCCTGAAGTTGAAAGAAAAAACTCTGCTGTTTGCAGCTAGACTCTGTATATGTGTATTGGGGCATACCTTCAACACTTAGCCAGGCCACTTGGAACTCTGCCTTTGCCTGCCTGCATTTCCTGACAGCATGGAGCTTGAAGGTCAGTCAGAGTTGAGAGTTTAGGGCTTTCTCCCATCCTTTATTAGCATGTGTCCAGCCATGTGCATATGTGGGTATTGTTCATTCAATGTTTATCTATATTATAGTAACTGTAACTACTTTAATCCTTTCTGTGGCTAAGTAATATTCCATTGTATGATAGACCATCTTTTGTGAATACACATGCCAGTGGATGGAAGACGGAAGGGTGTTAGTTAAGCAGGAGAATGAGATGATCCCATTGCACTGACTATTACTCTGGCTGATGTATGGAGATTGGATGGAGGGAGGAAGAGTAAATGTGGAAAGGCCCATGAAAAGGCCATTGTTCTGTCTCTCTAATCCCAGTGGTCTGGGAATAGAGACTTACTGCTGATGTGACCTAACAGGACAGATAATAGACTAAGCTAAATGAGAGGAATCCAGAGTCCTCCTGGTAGTCTTAATCATTTACTTAATTTGTTTCCTCTCCCCTCATACCTCCAAAGCATAAATAAAAATAATAATAAAGGACAAGCTCATAGCTCTAATCCTTTGGGGAACCCACAGACAGGTCAAAAGAGACAACTACAGTTTCTTAGAACAAAGTCCTCTCTGCTCTCTCTGGCTCTAGAAACCCACACAAAGGACAAGGGATGCCATTTTCAAGACCACCACTGAGGTGGGGAGTAAAGGGATAGGTTAAAATGCCACAAAGCTTTACCAGGTTTCAGTTGCCTTTTTCTTGATTAAGCATTTGCTTGATTGATAAAAACTTTTAACTATTTTCCAGAGTTCTGATAAAGTTGACTCTGACAGCTTTTGTCAGATTACTCATTACTTCTTTGGAGGGACAGTCACATGGAGTTCCTTACTCTTCCATTTTTGCTGAAGTCATCTGAAGAAGTAGTTTTTTAATGCATTTTGTTTTGTTGATTTATGAGAAAACTGAGGACCAATGGGAGAGGGAGTGAATTGAGTCGCAGTAGTTGCTACCACATGGATGAATCTTGAGGACATTGTGCTAAGTGAAAGAAGCCAGTCACAAAAGACTACATACTATATGATTCTATTTGTATGCAGTGCCCAAAGTAAACATATCTGTAGAGACAGAAAGTAGATTAGTAGCCACTTGGGGCAGAGGTAACTTTCTGAGATGATGAGATTGTTCTAAATTAATCATGGTGATGTCTGCACAACTCTGTGAATAAATCACTGAATGGGCAAATTATATGTCAACAAATCTATTCCCAAATAAATAAATGAAATCCCTCCAGCGTCCCATTCTCTTGGAATAAAGTCCAAATTCATCACAAGGCTGTGCATGACCTGGTCCTTACTTCTTCTGTCTCATCTTGTATCACCTTCTCTTTTATCTTACTCCATCCATAGCAGTTTCTCTATCAGCTCATAGAGGCCTGGTACATGCTGCAACAAAATTTGATGTGCCTATAACTCTCTACCAGGCTCTATTGTTTCCTCTTTCACATGTATCATCTTTTGTAAACTTATATTTATTTCTGTGTTCACTAAAAGAGCTGGATCAGTGCCTATTATGTGCCTGGCACATTACAGCCACTTACTGAATATCTGTTGCATGAATGAATGATGGCAACATTTTAGGATCATACTGTTCATTCTCCTGAGAGACTTTCCTTAAATCAAACCATATGCATTGTGTTTTATTCTGTTCTCGAAGACCTTCTAAGCTGGTGGTTCCATTTTAGCCTTTGAAAAGTAGGCTGCAACCCTAATATGGATTAATAATGTGGCCTGGTCCTCACTTAGCACGTGATGCTGAGCAGGGCCTGTGCACTGCAATGACATGGGATGATGTTGTGTTCCAAGGGGCTAGCAGAGGTTCTGACAGCATAGAGGGGACTCTGGCTACTTCATAGCCAGCTACTGCCCCCAGTCACTGATAATGGAAAGGTGAAGGCAGAGCACATACTTGAATGTTAGGCTATTGTCACCAGGAGGGAGTAATTGGGGAGCAGCGAGTAGCTTGTCATGGTGGTTGAGAATATGGAAGTTAGATACCGCTTTTCCTGTCACTTCCTGGCCTGATGACTTTGACCAGATTATTCAACTTCTCAACACCTCTGTTTTCCATCTGCAAAGTGGGATCACAGTTTATACTTCACAGGGTTGCTGCGAGAAAGGAATGATATGTGCAGAGCACATGCCTGGTGCACTATGAGAGGTCAATCAATGGTAGATGACATCAACAGCATCCTTGTCATACAGACTGGAGTACAGGACCTGTGCTGGAGAGGTGCAGTTTGGTCAATGAGTGAGGGCCTTTAGCAGCCAGGCTGGGACTGCGTTGGGTCCTGTGGTAGGCAGTGGGTTTCTGCACTGGTCTTATTAGCTCATGTAGGTTGCATGGTGTCAGGTAAACTCAAGGCAGGGAAAGCAGAGAGGAGCAGTGATTCTCAGTATCCAGAAGTCTCACCAAGCTCCCCCTCTCTTCTGTTTCACAGCCATATACAACTTCCAAGGGAGTGGAGCCCCCCAGCTCTCCCTGCAGATTGGTGATGTTGTGCGAATACAGGAGACCTGTGGAGGTGAGTAACTGGCTCAGGTGATCCGCAGATGCTGAGACCCTGGCTCATGGTGTTGGGATGCCTGCAGTGTATACCTAGCACCTCCAGCCCTCTCTTGGAACCTGCAACTGTGTGTGGTCTGTTACGAATTTTGATAATATTAGTAATTAGAGTTTACTGAAAATAATGCTTTGCTATTTTAGGAATTTATGCTTAGTAGCAAAGGCCTGACTGTGTGTATCATGTTTGTTGTGCTGTCCATTTGCCATAGCCATGGGGCTCTTTGGGCCTGTGACACCCACCTTCTTTCTTAGTGTCAACACTAATAAGGTGATAAAGGGAAATCAGCACTGTTAGGGGTTTAAAGGGCTCAGGAAATTATACCCTTGATTCCAGGAGAAGTGCTATGCACAACTGTGTGGTATGGGCACTGTACCTGGTCCTGCATCAAGCTGGGGTCCCTGTCTTGGGCAAAGTGGCATCTCTTTTTCCCACACAGGTGCCATCCTCTTGTGAAGAAGCTGAGAGTGTATTGGGCTGTGTTTATTCATGGTGCTGCTGATGGTGTGTAAAGGTGCTTTTTAAAACTTTCACAAAAGTTAATGGCCTTGGACCCATGAGTTAGGCCATTATAAATCAATATATCACCTGTGTCACTGATGAAATTGATATTGGGAGTGTGGCTTGGATGTAAGAGCCAAAGAAACTTGCCAGTGTGCCAGCCACCATGAGGCAGGCAGGCTCTCTGAGTCCTCACTGGCAGAGCAGGGCCTCCACAGTTTACCCCCTCCCTGGACCTGCCTCTAATCCTACTATGTGGAGAGCATATGTCCTTCCTGTAGCCGGTCAGGGGAAGAAGAAAGAAGAGGTGAGTGTGTTGAGCACCCAGGCCCATCCCTCCCTCCCAGCTAATCCCTCAGATGATGATGCTCTCTTGTGCTGAGATAGAAATGAGGGGTGGGCAGGAAGCAGGTGTGCTACTGTGAAGGAGGCCCCTCCAGGGGAAACAGCCAGCCAGAAGAGCGGAGGTTACCTACAGAACTAGCCATGGTTGGATGCTTACCGCATATTGGGAGGCACTTTGCTAAATTCCGTACAACATACTAACATGCTAGTCTAGTGACTCCTCCCAGCAACCCACAGGACAGGTCTTGTCTCCAGTCCCAGATTAGCTTTATGCAGCTTCCGGGGAAGTTCTGCTGATTGGCACACAAGTGCACACAGCACACTCCCAGACATATGCACACACACATGCAGACATAAACACACAGAGACATGTTCACGTACACACACATATACAAACACATACGTACACACAAGCATACACACACACACACACATGCAAACCATAAAGCAAACAAGCAGAGAAACTTTTGCAAGGGGGAAAGAATTTGATATTCGATATTTCAAAACAGCTTTAATGAGGTCATCGTGGGAGAAAAGAGAACTTTGTTCACCTTCCTTACATTTATCTTATGATTTAGTATTATTGTTATTTTGGGTTGTATGTGAGGTGAAACAGGGCACTTTTTAGGGTCCAGGCCTCTAAAAATCCCAATCTGGCCCTGTTAAAACCTTTTCCACACAGAGTAAATGCGTCAGGGGCAGGAGGGAGAGGATGTGGTTCCAAACACCCTGCTTGCTTCCTTGCAACCCATCTTTTACAAATCATCCAGTGGCCGATGAGCAAACCTTAAGTATCCAACAAGGTCAGAGAATGAAAATATAAACAGATGACAGCTCTCCTCAGTGTCTCTTCTGTGCTATTGGATGCTAATCCTGAGAAACAGGTGTGAGGCCTCGTGTCTGCAAGTGAGGAAACAAGACTCGAGGACGAGAAATGACTTGCTGAGAGTCACACAGAGAGCGTGGCTGTGTTCCCCTCCCCACATTCACAAGCCCACACCCTTTCTTACACTCCATAGCTACCAAGACAGTGAAAAAGCCTCAGTAATTATTTGCTGCGTCCCACATTTTGAGATTCAGACAAGTATTTTCCACTTCTTTTTCTTGGAGAAAGAGCTTGAGGGCAGTAAACTGACCACACTGTGGGTTACACACAGTCAGAGCCTTCCCTTTCTTTGCCTGGCCTGGTGCCTGACCTTCAGAAAGGCCGCACTTGCTGACTCAAGGCACCTTTATTTGTCTTTGAGATTAGTGTCCTTGTTGCTAACCGTTTTGGTTCTGGTTTTCCTCTTTTAATTCTATTTTATTAGTTTTATTTTAATGTATCCTGGCAATAAGCAGCCACATTGCCTTTCTGGAAAGAGCTGGGCATATTAATTGAGTGAGTGATTGCCAGTTCATGAATACTTTGAAAATATATATTCAATGTCCAGAATTCTGTTGAAATGATTCTATTTATGTGAAGCATTGGTATACATATTATCAAGACTCATCATGCATGCATCCATATCCATAGGGGGTTTTCAAACTGGAATTTATGGGACCTTAAGGTTTCCCTGAGGGCCTCGGACAGCCAAAGGCTCTGAGGTCAGGCCTGGTACTGTCTGCTTTGCAGAAGGGGAGTTCTGCCTATGTTTCTGATTGAAAATCTGTTTCTGGCAAATATAAAAAAGTGAAAACCGCAGTGTTAGTTAAAAAATTAATCAAGATGATGTAAGAAAAATAACTGGGGTGTGCCCATGAGACCCTCTTGTAGAAACCTACTTAAAAAAATAAAATCCAGCCAATTGAGAGTTGAATCAAAATTTTAAAATACAAAAATTAAAAAGCTGTGATAAAAGGAAATACTGGTGAACATTGAGTCTAAATGAATGAATTTATAAAGACTGATATTAAAAGTCACAATATTTATGACTACCAAAAATAATGTTATTGTTGGGGAAATGGACAATGTTAAAAAAACACAACACATAAAATTGAGAGGTGAGGAATGGAAGAGAAGAGATTAACTTTATGATATTATCATAACAGAGATTTGGTCAATATTGGAAAAGAAACAGAACAATTAAGAATTATAACCACTCCAATCTTTTAATGCATTTCACAACCGGTTTTAAAGGAGTTTTCAGGATTTTTTTTATAAAGAAGAAAATTTTATTTTTTAATTTTATTTTTAAGTTTTTATTTAAACTCCTGTTAGTTAATATACAGTATAATATTACTTTCAGGTATACAATACAGTGATCCAACAATTCCATACATCACCCAGTGCTCATCATGAGTATACTCCTTAGTCCCCACCACTCATTTCATCCATCCCCCACTCACCTTCCCTCTGGTAACCATCAGTTTGTTCTCTATATAGTTAAGAGTCTGTTTCTTGGTTTGCTTCACTCCCTCTTTTTCCCCTTTGCTTGTTTGATTTGTTTCTTAAATTCCACACAAGTGAAATCATATGGTATTTGTCATTGACTGACTTATTTTGCTTAGCAGAATACTCTCTAGCTCCATTCATGTTGTTGCAAATGGCAAGCTTTCATTCTTTGTTGTGGCTGAGTAATCTTCCATTATATGTATATACCACACCTTTTTTATCCATTTATCAGTCAATGGATACTGAGCTATTTCCATAATTTGGCTATTGAAGATAATGCTGCTATGAACATTGGGGTACATGTATCCCTTTGAATCAGTATTTTTGTATTTGGATAGATACCAAGTAGTACAATTGCTATATCATAAAAGGTAGTTTTGTTTTTAACTTTTTGAGGAGCCTCCATACTGTTTTCCAGATTGGCTGCACCAGCTTGTATTCCCACCAGCAGTGCAAAAGGATTCCCCTAAGAAACATTTAATCAGTTTCAACATTTCCTTCAATTTTACTCCATTTCTTTTTCTTCTATTAAATACAAATAAAATTAAGTTTGGTATTTGAGATTTCTATTTGCATATTATCTTTATTATATGCCAATTTTTATGAGAATATTTTAAAAATGATATTTTATCTCTTTATCTGTTATTCTGTGTGTATAAATGCAAATGAAAAGTTGGCTAAAATGATGTTAATATGTATTTTCCTTTTTCTGAGTAATGGGATTCCGGGTAATTCTTTTAGCTTTTATATTTGTACTTTTGTACTTTGTTAAATGCTTTGTAACCACCCATATCAATTTTAGACAAAAAGATAATATAGTCTTAAATAATTGAAGATATTAGTAATGATTAATTCTAGGTGGTAGGAATGAGTAGTTGTTATTTTATTTTCTGTTCTTTTCGATAGTTTTTAAATGCTCCCCCAAACAAATAAACAAACAAAAAAGGAATGGAAAGATCCTGAGCTTTTGAATCAGAAAGTTATTCTCTGCTCCACTACCCACTAGCTGAATGGTCTTGGGTAGGTGGGCTTCAGTTTTCTTACCTGTGAAATGGGTTAGCATTGCCTGTTCTTAGGCTTGTTATAAGGAAAATATGACAGAAATCAGAGAAGCTACTTGCTAGCGTGGTGCTGGACATTATGTTAGAACACTCCTAGGTGTCTGTGTTAATTAATCCCATCCCTCCCTCTATTATATACAGCCACATGGAGACTGGCAGGTATATCTTTCTACAGTACAGCCCAGGGAATCTAGAAGTTGGCTCTCTGATTGCTGGAATAGGTGAGGCCAGCCCTTCCTTGCCTATATTAAATTTACTCAGCTGGATTAATGCCGAAGACAAAAACCTGACTTGGAACCATAGACATGAATGAGTTTTCTTTCAGTAGAGCTCAAACATGATCAACTTTTCATCATAAAGATAGTATTTTGTTATGTTGAAAACTCAAGCAGTTCAGAAGGGTACCCATTGTTGCTAAGCCTTAGATTTCCTAATGCTTATTTTTTGGTCTATACTATATCTGTCAGGCTGCCCTTTTTACCCAGAGGTAGCATAAACATTCTATGTTCTGATTTTAGATGTGGAAAATACATGTGTTTATTGAGCAGTCAGAACTCCTTATGGGAGGATAAACATTAAAAAAATCAGTGTTAATTTTCTTCAGTCACTTCCTTCAGTCCTATTTGGTTGACATCTTTCCTGATATTTAATGCCATTTCAACAGAAGAAGATTTCAATCTTATATCCAGTTTAATGCCTCCTCTCCTTCTCCAGTTTAAACAAGGCTGGGGATGGGAGGGAGTTTGGGGTGCTTTCTTTGCAAATCTCTGTCTTCCTTGATCAAATAAGCCCAAAGATCAGCCAGTCCCCTGCATGAATAGTCATGTAGCTGGGGAATGAGGTGCCAAATGTCCCTCACTGTGAATCTCCTGTACTGTACCCCCCACGCCTGGATCTGGCTTGTGGGTGGGGAAGCTATACCGAGCTCTCTGAAGACAACTACCACCTCCAAAGACCCCTGTGTCACTCTATCTGTCTCTCTTTCTTTTCTGATGACATAGACTATGGTGGAGGATGGTCTTTGAGGGGTAGCCCTGCTTGTTTAGATTCTTCTTTTTAAGTCCTTCAGAGGGACTGTCTGCTCTGCCTTGAATTCTTTGCTTTCTTTCTGGAACAACAGGGCAAGTCTCATTCCACCTACTGATACATACACTCGTCTGGGTCATGGGGGACTGCTCTTAGTGGAAAGAGAATGGGATTTCTGTACAGTGGTTCCCAAGGAGCTTTTTAATTCTATCTACCAGTAAAATGAAACAAAGGGAAGGTATGAGGGAGGAGGCCAATATAGTATCTTTTGCTTTTTAAGGTAAGGCATGGCTTTCGTTGTTTCCTAGAAATGGGACCACGCTGTGCATCCCACTCTGAGATTTGCTTTTCTCACCACTTAAAAATATCTGGAGCTCTTTCTAAGTTGGCATGTGTGCATTACCTCGTTCTTCATTGGGCTGCCAAGAGCTTTGCAAGGAGAATTTTTAATCTACCACTTGCAGAGTGGCATGGACCTGGAGCCATGTAGCAGCTTTTGTACTAACAGCTCCACTGAGAGTGATCTAAGTTCTTTACTCTTAGGGTAAGAGGAAGCCTTGATAAGCATTTGACAGGGCATCTTTTTAAAGTGCCACTCTGCAGGGAGATGTCCCTTTGTTTGGGTCTGCTTTAGAGACAGGTCATGTGAAGGTGAACTCTTCTGAATGAGGGTGAGACGAAATCATCAGTAAACTTCCATTTTGTTGAATTTGAAGCATGGGTCATTTACTTTGTTGTTATGGAAGTTTGTTGAAACAACTTCACTGGGAAAAAGTGATAGTATTCAAAATCTGTAGGTTCTCAGGGCGCCTGGGTATCTCAGTCGGTTAAGAATCTGACTTGTTTTCTGCTCAGGTCATGAGCTCACAGTTTGTGAGTTCGAGCCTTGCATTAGGCTCTGTGCGCTCAGAGCCTAGTGCAAGTCTAATGTGCCGTCTGTGCTGACGGCACAGAGCCTGCTTAGGGTTCTTTCTTTCTCCCTTTCTCTCTGCCCCTTCCCAACCAAAAAAAAATTCTGTAGGCTCTGGAAATAAAATAGAAAATGCCCTGCCCAACTTTCCCTTGTGGTGGTTGTTATTAATGATGATGATGATTTTTGATTTTTAAAAAGGAGAATGGTATTTACTAAATTTTGAGTGCTTACGATATGCCAGGCACTGGGCAAAAACTCTGAATTCCGTATCTAATTTCAGCCTTATGAGGCGGACACTATTATTATTCCCATTTTATGGAAAAGAAAACTGAAGTTCAGAGGAATGTCTGAGATCACACAGACAGTAAGTTATAGATCTTCATTCAAATCTGAGCTTTTGCTTCCAGAGATCATACTCTTAACCACTGATAACTGCTAGCTTCTATTCGATGTTAATATTATTAGATATTTCAATCATACAAGAAAGTAAAAGACATTCAAGCAGCTGCCACCCAATAAACAAATATTAACATTTTTAATGTTTACTTCAGACCTTATTTTTAAGAAATAAAAATTTTAGATGCATTTGAAACCCTCTGTTTATCCCATCCCTATTCTATTCTTGTCTTTTGTCCATACTATAGGTAATACTTATCGTGAAATTGGTATATTTTCTTCCCCTCCAAGGTTTTGTACCTTTACTAGATTTGTTTACTTCATAATGAAGTTTTAAAAATAGCTTTGTAACACCCTGTGGGGTGTGTGTTATTTCCGTCATTTTATAGATGAAAACACTGAGGCTGCAGTGACATGACCCAAAATTATGCTGTGTATCGATAGCACAGAGAGGACTGGATCTTTAGGTCATGGATTTTTTTTTTTAAATGTCCTGGGATATTTTTAATCTCTCCTCAACTTTCTCCCTGCTCTCCCCAGCTGCTAGATGATTAGAGAATTTAGGTGCATTTCGTTTTAGTATTTGGGATGTGGGAAGGGAGGACAGTTTGAGGAACTGGTACTTCATAACTGTCCAGAAGAATGGTAAACATTTTCCTTTTCTCATCATCCCCCAGGATGCACTTCATGAGTTTTCCATGAAACTAGAAGTGCTTATCTCATGGATGGGATTGCTATTATTTAACACGAAAGGATGTTCAGCCTGGGAGCAAGTCCTCGGATATGGCAAGTGCTGTGTTATACAGCCTGCTTTTGATCATGGTGTTCATTGTTGGGGATTTTGCTCTGGATGCCGACTATTGTACCTGCCTGGTCAGGTCTTAGAGAACAGCCAGATATAGCTGATAGGTGAATAGATTAGGGAGTCAACATCGGGAGTCATGGAAGTCAATGGCCCAGATGAGGTGGAGATGTCAGAGAAAAGTCCTAAGGAGAGCCCTGATGCAGTCGAT
The DNA here is from genome assembly GCF_008692635.1 of Crocuta crocuta. Classification (NCBI taxonomy): domain Eukaryota; kingdom Metazoa; phylum Chordata; class Mammalia; order Carnivora; family Hyaenidae; genus Crocuta; species Crocuta crocuta. Next base: position 15,787,747 of record NW_027528977.1, on the reverse strand, counting down.
GCATGATAATTATCTTTCAGGTCAAGGTGGTAATGAGCCCTTCTCATCAAGGATCACAGGAGATTTATTTCTGAAAGTACTTAACCCAATGTCATGTACATAGTAGGAGAACTTTTTCTGTATATGTACTCATCACACACAGGCTCATGTGGCAGAACAGCATTGAGGGCTGGCTTTGAAGCCACATAGATTTGCCCTTGAACCCTGACTGTGATTTGGCTCAGCACATCAACTGGCTTGAATCTCAATTTCTTCATCTATAAAATGGGAATGATAATACTCGGTTCACAGTATTGATATGAAGACTAAATGAGAAAATGCACGTACAACACTTAGCATACAGTTTTGCATATATTTAGTGATTATAAAATGGTGGCTAGTAATATTCCAAAGATGTTCTTATTTAGTTGGTGGCATGGAGTAGACCTGCCAACAGAGGAGCTGTGATAGTGCAAGGCTGTGGAGTGTCATCTCTGTGGAGTCAGATGCTTGGGTTTAAATCTTAGTTACATCACCCACTAGCTGTGTGACCATGAGCAAGTTGCTTAATCATTCTGTGCCTCTCTATTTTCATTTGCAGAACTAAGGCAATAATAGTATCAACTGTGTAGGATTATTGTGAAGATTTATTTATAATTTGAAAGAAACAGAACAAAAACTTTACCAGCATTGACCTTTTGCTAATGGTTAATTTTTACCAGTAGTTATGGACAAATTATTAGGAGTTTAAACATAGAATGTGATGCCTCATGATGTTTTCCAGCACTGGAAGTATTCAGTTGGAAAGTAGCTTAGTAGGGATATAGTTTTGGGGCTTCAGATATTGAGAGGAAGGAAATATTAGGCAACCACCATGCTCCTTCCTACATCAGTCAGGAAGCACAGTGTGATGGCTGCTTACGTTCAAATCCTGACACTGTCACTTATTAGCTGTGAAAATTACTTAACTTTGCTCTGCCCCATGTAGGCCATTCTTTTGTAAAATGGAATCATTACAGTACCTACCTCATGGTGGTTATGACAGTTAAAAGACTTCGTACATGAAGAGTGCGTAGAACAGCACTTTATTCCAAACCCAGAGATTCTTTTTCTCTAACCTCCATTCCTTTCTCTCTGTTTTTCTTCTCTCCTTCCTTTTCTCTTTCTCTCCTTCCTGTCATTCTGTTTCTCAAAATAGGAGTCTCTGTGGGCCCCTGTTGCTTTAGAGTTGTCTTTAGGACCTGACCTTCAAGCCAACTCATGACCGTGAAGGGTGACTTTGCATTTTAACTTGTTTGTTCGGGGGCTTGCACGTATGTCTGTTGAGAACATATTTTGAAAACAATCTGTCAGTCCAGTAATGAGGGTTTGCTAATGAGGCTCCCGACAGACACTTTTTATTTACAAAGATGACAAATGCCACTACTTGGCTGGGCTTGAATCATTCCAAAGGCCAGTGGGCTCATTATAGTCATCAATACTTGCTACACTGAGGCTCATTTTGTTCGAGGACTGTGTATAATTTGGACTTCTGTTAATTGAATCAATTTTGAAGTTCTTGCAAGGGGAAGAATCTTTTAAAATTCCCGTCCTTTTACCCATCTCTGAACTTGTCTGCTTTGTAATCACTAACTTCCACGAATCACATATTAGACACCATTTGCTGCTGTTAAAACTGTGGGTATTATTTTAGTATGTTTGCCAAACTCCCTGAGCCGTTGTATGTCTCTAAGGCAGAGGTTGAAACATCTGAACAGGGGCCCACGGAGGTAGTGGGAATAAGTGAGGGGCTAGGTGGAGGCTGGTGAGTTGGAGGCACGTGCTTTGATGAGACTAGCTGCTCCTGCTGTCAGCCAACTGAGGACGCGGGGGAGCGCTGGCCACCATCACTGGGCCTCCTATTTTTACATGAGGAGGAAATCCACATTGTTTTGTGAAATCCCTGTGTTTTTAGATGATTTTTGGAGATGTTGGCAACGACTCCAACAGCCGGTTGAAGCCTAGGGGGTTCCAGACTTGAATCTGTACCTGAGGTTTAAAGCACTTTGTAGTAGTTTCTTTGCTAGTTAAAAACAAGCAGAACAACAACAACAACAACAACAACAGCAATAAACTTGTAAGAGTAGATAAGAGACCTGTTTGTTTATTTTCTCTTTGCAGATTGGTATAGGGGATACCTCCTAAAGCACAAAATGTTACAGGTAAGGTCAATTTGTTTTTATTTGAAACAACTCTGGATGTCTTTACATGATGCTGCAATCCCTTTGGGCAATTACCAGCCTCTGTAGCTCTTCGGCACATTTGTCTCATTTTTCCTCCTGTGTGTCCTGTGCTTTTCCATCTCTACACCTTGGCACTTGCTGTGCCTCAACTCCTTTCCCCTTAAGGCTAACCTCCGGAGCTCTCTGTTCCTTCTGACTTTTGCTGATATGCCAATTACATATAATTTCCCCCTTCCTTGAGTCCCCATGGAGTTGTACATGTTTTGTTTGAAATTTATCTTCTGCTGCCTTTCTCTCGAGTTGTTTGGGGGCATCCATCATTTCCTTACCCCACAGAGATGAGTCCAGTCTCTGCCCTTGGGGAGTTCACCTGTTCCAAGCCCATATTACACCATCGTTTCCATGAGAGCAGGCCCCTGTTTTACTGGTCTTAGCGCTCACAGCATCTAACATGGAAGCAGATACCTCCAGGGTTAATTTATGAAGGAATTTGCAAAGTAATTGATAAATTTCTCTAATTAACTGAGACAAGCTTATGGGGCAAGGAAATAAGACACTTCTTCCCTCCTTCCTGACATGCTGTATTGGGAGACATCATCCCACTCTGCTCTCCAAAGAATAACAAAACAAATCCAGGGAAAAATAGGTCTCATATCAAAATACCCCACATGCAGCCAAGGACACTATTGCTTTAGGACCTGACCTTCCAGCTCTTCATGACTGTGAAGGGTGACTGCTTTCCTGGAATTGGGCAGGAGAGGGGAGAGACAAAATACTTAGGGTGTTTCACTTGGGGTGAGGTTTTTTTTTTTTTTTTTTTGTCCTGTCTTGTCCAAAATAAGGCTGAGCATCCTTGGGATTCTAGGGCTATTATGGGACCTAGAACAACTACTGGAGAATTGGCAAGAAAGAACTAGACCTAAGAGAATATTATTTCTTTAAAGTTGGAGGGTTTTACCAGTCAATGACTTTTGGAAAAAACCATGAAGGCTTTGGATCAGTTATTTCTGTAAGGATATGTCATTTTATTTTATTTTATCTTATTTTATTCCCAACAGGGCATTTTCCCTAAATCCTTCATCCACATCAAGGAAGTGACAGTGGAGAAAAAAAGGTATTTGTCATTCTTCACCAGACTTGACCCTCCCACAGCTCACAGATGCCTCTGTCCTGTCTGCTTTGAAAACCTGACTTGGCAGATGTGAATCAGCTGATTCCTCTTCTTCGTGCCCATGTTTATTTGCGTGTCTCCTTTTCCTCACACAATAAGATATTTAATCCAAATTGATTGCTGTTCAGTCCTGATGCTGAGGGGGTATTGGGAAGTTTGGAGAATCAAACTTTTCACTGGCAGCTGCCTTTGATCTATATTTAAGTAGATTAAGCCTGAATAATGAGCTCAAAGGGCCCACCCTAGTGAAGGAGGACATTAAAAAGGAAGCTCCTTGCATTTGCATAATGTAATTGGTGTGGCTCTTGGAGGAGGTTCAGTCTCTTGCCAACAAGGCCCCTCTTAGCAGCTGCAGCTTAATGCAAATTTGCCAGCATTTTATCTTGTTAGCACCTGGGTCTCAATTTCTCACAGTTCTGTCTCCCACCTTAAATAGAAATATCGAGAACATCATTCCTGCAGAAATTCCTCTGGCACAAGAAGTGACAACGACACTTTGGGAATGGGGCAGCATCTGGAAACAGCTCTACGTGGTGAGACTCAAAACCCTGATCCCTGGGATGGACGCTTCCTGCAGTCTTTGTTTGGTTCACACTTGGAATTCATCCTTGAGCAGAGCAGGCCCAGGTAGCTTTGGTGACATAGTAGAGAACAAACAGTAGGAGTAAGTACATGGAGGCCCAAAGAGGTTGGGTAACTTTCTCAAAGCCACACAGCGAGCTTGTGACTGAGCCAAAATAAACGGGGGTCTGATGTGATCCTTCAGCTTTAAAACTAGTGCAGAAGTTTTTGTTAAAAGACAAAGCTTCCTTTATTGGGACTCTACATTTTATTTTATTTTATTTTATTTTTTTAATTTTTTTTTAAGGTTATTTTATTTATTTCTAGAGAGAGAGAGAGCGTGAGCAGGGGAGGGTCAGAGAGAGAGGGAGTCACAGACTGAAATAGGCTCCAGGCTCTGAGCTGGCAGTCAGCACAGAGCCCGACGCGGGGCTCGAACCCACGAACCGTGAGATCATGACCTAAGCAAAAGTCGGACGCTTAACCAACTAAGCCACCCAGGCGCCCCGGGACTCTACATTTTAATAAACCGTGGGGACTTTGATTTGGTAGTCTACTGATAATACCTTGAGAAATACCATTCTTATATTTTAATTAACCAATGGTTATTATCATTAGATCTATGAGTAAGTTTGACCCTGGAAAAACAAAGAGTGCATTTTGCATGTGTTTTCCTTGTATTGAAGCAAATCTAATTTTAAATCCTCCTTTGATGCTTCTAAACTTCCTAATGAAAGCAATTAGCTAAGAAAACCATTAAGCTGAGAGTGAAAATGTCAACCAGGGCTTACTGCATCTTTGTTACAGCACTGGGTACACCTGCTGGTGTGTATACATGCTATTTGTAGACTTAACTTTTATGGCCATAAATGTCAACTGCTGTGTGAATACTTCATAATATATTATAATTGGCACATTGAGTTATATAAGTTTCCCAAAAGTTTTTAGGAAAATATAGGCGGAGAACAGTAACTTGAAGCATTAATTATTCATCTACACTACCCCTTTTAAACATAGCATACACACACACTGTAGAAACTTGGCATTTTCCCTTAAGAAAATCTTTGATTTTTTTTTTTTTTACAAATAGTTTATTGTCAAGTTGGTTTGCATATAACACCCAGTGCTCATCCCCACAAGTGCCCTCTTCCATGCCCATTTACCCCCTCCCCCCCACACCCATCAGTCCTCAGTTTGTTCTCAGCATTCAAGAGTCTCTCAAGAAGAAAAAAAAGAAAAAAAAAGAAAACCTTTGAATACCAAGTCCATTGTGCCCTTTATCCTAGTAAAAGAACCTTAAACCTCTGCTATTTTAGTATCACCTTCATGATTCTTGCCATGTCTGTGTACCACCTGTACAATATTTACTTACTACCTAAATCGGCTCCCTTTTTAGTAAGCTAAAATAATTTACTTAATTAAATTGTACAGCATGCCATGTCTTCCAACAACAATTTCCCATTCTCCAACATTGACTGGATGCCCTATAAACAATTCAGTTCTAACAGTGACTACCCAGAGTCAGTTTCAGATTCCATAGGTTTAAGGACTCAGTCCTACAAGGCTGCCCTCACTTAGGATGCCAGTTGCAAGTCCCGGGTTCCCAGTCTACCCACACTTTTGTCCAAACTTAATACAAATTCAGGGGTCCATCATTCCTCTCCATTTCTACGTGGAGGCTCATAATTCCCTAGAACAGCTCACAGAGCTCTGGGACCTATCCTTATGAACATTGTTTTACTATAAAGGCTCCAACGCAGAAAAGCCAAATGGAAGATATATACCGGTAAAGGAACTGGGGTGGGTGAGCAGAGAGCTCCCATGCCTCCTCTAGGCATGCCACTTTCCCTGCACGTAGGTATGTTCATCTGGGAAGCTCCATGAACCTTACTGATTGAGAGTTTTAATTGAAGTTTCAATACATAGTCATGATTGATTAAATCATTGGTCATTGGTGAATAGACTCCATCCCCAGCCTCTCTCCCCTCCCTGAAGGAAAGGGTGAGGGGAATGTGGCTAAAAGTTCTAACTTTCTAATCACATGGTGGGTTCCTCTGGCATTCAGCCCCCATCCTGAAGCTGTCTAGGGGGACACCAGGAGTCACATCATTAGCATAAACTCAGGTATGGTCAAAAGGAGTTCATTATGAATAAAAAAAGATGTTGTTATCATTCAGAATGTTCCAAGGGCTTTAGGAGCTCTGTGCCAAGAACTGGGGACAAAGAACAAACTGTGTGCACGGGCGTGTTTGTGTGTGTGTGTGTGTGTGTGTGTGTGTGTGTGTGTGTGTGTGATTACATCACACATGCTTTCCCAAATGGAAAGCCAAAAGTGCTTGGCACAATTAGAGGAACATTGTTCAAATAAATACAATGAAAACAAGTCAATGTTATTAAGTGCTTGCTATAGTACCTGTCAAAAGCTCTGAGCTCAAGATCCTCTCTCACTCTTTGTTAAAAAAACAAATTGACAAATGTGAGAGAGGGGTTAAAAACATTACCATGAAACTGCACTTTTCTCCTTCCTTTCTACAGAAGGATGGGAAGAAGAATGGGAGAAAATCACCATATGGGTCCATGTTATTTAACATGTATCTTTGTATCACCAAAAGCCATTGTGTCCCACAGGTTGTGAACATGTCACACTTGGGGGAATGCTGCCCTAGAAATAGGTCTCTGTCACCAGAGAAATGCTCCTAGTTTCCAGCCTTAAAGGGCCTGAGCACTGAGACCTGCATTACAGCAGATATGCCTGGCATTGCTGCTCAACAAGTATCTTTTCTGATAAGAATCAGAAATCCAAAGAAGTGATTGGGACTATCACTTTCATTTCTGGAAATCCCTGGGGACCAGGGGCAGGAACTATGTGTACTACTGAGACTACCACTTAATCCCTTTGTAGCTGGGTAGGGGCCAGAAGAGATGCTCAAGCCATGGCCCCTGAACATGTCTGACTGACTTTGGCACAGTTTGCCACATAGATGCCCCCACACACCCTCGGCGCAGGTGACTGTGCATTGTTTCTTCTTGTAGGCCAGCAAAAAGGATCGGTTCCTGCAAGTGCAGGCCATGATGTACGACCTGATGGAGTGGCGGTCCCAGCTCCTCTCGGGAACTCTGCCTAAGGACGAGCTGAAGGAACTGAAGCAGAAAGTCACATCCAAAATAGACTATGGCAACAAGTAACCTCTCTTTTCTCTGAAAAGATGCTCTTTTCTCCTGCCCGCCCCCTATTCTTTCCTGTCTCCCTACAGAGAAGCTTGGTTTCATTTTTAGATGCAAGTTTGCCACTTTCTATTTGAGAGAAGGCTGTTACCAACGCCGTGCTTGTGTGCCTTTCTTATCACCTCCGTGGGATCTGGGGACATGCAAGTGGAGGGAGGGCTTGCTTATACAGTGGTTATTACCGGGCTGAGAGGTTTAGGACACTCATTTAACCTACTTCCAAGGGGCTGGGGAACACAGTCATGCTGGTTCACTTTTGGCTTAGTTGTCAGTTTATTCCTGCACTTAACAAAACTCTCCCTTAAATCCCAGTGTGAGATTTAAATGTCCCTCCCCCCATCCTAAATTATCCAAGCCACATGCCATCAGCTAACTCATATGCATAGTCACAAAAGTGTTTCCTCAAAAGGGAAGAAGCAGGGTTGGAGTTTGGATGTTCTGAAGTTAAGGAGAACTTGAAACAATTTTTTGAGGCAGGACAACCCACTGATAATAATAATAGTGATAATAATATTATAAAGTAACACTTAATCAGAGTTATTGTGCACCGGGCTTGATACTAAGTGTTTTACATTCATTGTTTTATTTAATTTGTGTAACAACCCTATGGGGCATGCAGTTTTATTATCTACACTTTTTTTTTTCAGATGAACAAACTAAGGCTTTTAAAGAGGTCAAGTAATTTGTCCAGAATCACATAGCTAGTAATGGCAGAACTAGAATTTAGACCCAAGCAGTCTGGCTCCAGAGTCTATGGGCCTCACCATTATGCTACCTGGAGAGCATTGGAGAACTGTGAAGCTTTTACCCCCCACCCCCTCCTGTTATTTGGATGCCCTCCAAATCCTACTCATTTGTTTATTCATCCCAACAACAAACATGTATTGAATACTTATGATTGGCCTGATATCTTGCCAGTTGTCGAGGCTGTAGATGTAAAAGTCCCTATCTGCTAAGGGATCACAGTCTGGTTAGGAGTAAGCTACAAGTAAACTGTTGTTATGTATTGTGTTAAGTTTGATGGCTTACAAAGCCATCCTGGAGAAGGAGGTCAAGGAAGGCTTCCTGGAGGAGGTAACCCTGAGGGGAATTTTGAAAAATAAAGAAGTGTTAAGTAGGCTAAAAAAAAGGGAGGCAGGAGTACAATGAGAGAGCATGGCATGTTTAGAGGATTGTGAAATGGATCAGAAAGCTGGGACATAGGTCCCGAGGAGGAAGTAGAAAGAGCCTCTTCAATTGGAGTAAGAAGAAAATTTCCCAGCAGCCAGACTTTCTTGCCTTTGTCATATGCACTAAGGAAGAAGATCCACATGCACTAGGAAAGTCAGTGGGTCCAGCTTACAGCTGCTTCCCATCCCAGAAGCATGGTCCCTCTGCCGGCTTCCCTGCTGACAGCTGGTGAGGGTGTCCAAATCTGCTTATAATGCACATCATCCTAAAGTGACAGGAAGACTTTGCCACACAGCTGCTGCTACCATTGGTGCAGTGACATCTTTAGCTGAGTAGTCACAGCTGAGAGTGTGAAAAGTGAGGAAGTTTTGCTGCTTTGCAATAATGGCATCTGTGACCTTCAGATGTTTCTTCACAGTGATCCTAAGGAAAAGGGCCAAGGATGGAAGAAATTGTCACCACCTTTAGGAAGCCTTCTCTGATTTTCCCCTAGGTACCTTTGGCTGGGTTAGGTGCTCTTGTAGGCCCTTAGCACCCTTAAGAGTAATCACCTCCTTACTGGCCTGTCTCCCCTGCTGTGATGGGCACTCTCTAATACAGTGACCATTTAATTCATCTCTTTGTGGTGGGAACAGGGTCTGCACACAGGAGGCACTCAGTCAATGAAGGCTGGATGAAGATATGAATGGTGGTGAGAGGAGAAAGAGGAGGAGGGGTTCCTGCCCCCTTCAGTTGTGTCTCTGCAGCATTGCCTGGACCAACCCTGTGCTTTCAGTTTCAGTTCCCTTTGGGGAAGTGAGAGGCATCCTTGGAGACTAAGGCCCTGAGCTAGGGGGCCCCCTGATTCTTGCCTCCTTTCCCTGATGACTTCAGCTGGCAGGGAGGGAGATTTGGACTCCTTCATCTTTTTGTTGTTGTTGTTGTTACAAATAGTTTATTGTCAAATTAGTTTCCACATAACACCCAGTGCTCATCCCCACAAGTGTCCTCCTCCATGCCCATCCCCCCTTCCCCCCACATCCATCAGTCCTCAGTTTTTGTCAGCATTCAAGAGTCTCTCATGGTTTGCCTCTCTCCCTTTCCCCACCCTTTCCCCCCTTCTTCTCCCCCTCGTTCCTCAGTTAAGTTTCTCCTGATCCACCTATACGTGCAAACATATGGTATCTGTCCTTCTCTGCCTGACTTATTTCGCTCAGCATAACACCCTCAAGGTCCATCCATGTTGCTACACATGGCCAGATTTCATTCTTTCTCATTGCCATGTAGCATTCCATGGTATAGATAAACCACATCTTCTTGATCCATTCTTGGACTCCTTCATCTAACAGTGGCCTGGTGTCTTGGGAGGTTAGAGCTCTGATATGAGGTGGGTGGCTTCCTGAAAACCAGAAGGCCCGACCTCTGAGCTGAGTGTCAGGAGCTGTGGTGAGGTACACCAGCCTCAGGCTGTGAGCCAGGAATTAAGTGATGGAGGTCTGACCAGAATCAGCCTATTTCTCCTCTTTCCTCCTGCATTCAGACATCAAACTTCTGTTGAGCACCTGCTAGGCCTCGAGGACACAGACATTTACAAAATATGGCCACTATATTGACAACAAAAAGCAAGCAATGAGAAGTCATAATAACTTGCTGAGAGCTGTTTTAAGCACTTTCCATGCACTAACTCGGTTAGGTCTCATGACAACTCTATGAGGTAGGTAGGTGCTATTATCATCTCTATTTCTCAGATAAGGAAACTGAGGCTCACAGAGTCATTAAGTCATTTTGCCCCAGATGACTGAAATTTGAACCAAGTAGCTTGGCTTCAGAATTCAATTGCTTAACTACTACATTCTATTGCCTCCAAGAACTGTGGATTAATGCGGAAGAGAGAGAAGTGAACAGACACTTGAGTAGCAAGTCATGCATTTCATGAGAGCAGGAAGCATGGACTAGATGGGGTGGTGGCGGGGAAGAGACAGGCAGGTGGCTAATATCTGCCCTAATCTAACAAGACTAGTAGGGATTATTGGAAGAAAAATTGAGAAAAAGAAAGAAAGAAAGGGGGAAGGGCAGGGAGGGAGAGAGAGAATTGGGAGGAGCTCAGAGAAGAACATGAACATGGAGGGGAAGGCAGACGGGCTGGAAACTTGAGGGCCTACGTGCCGAGTAAAGAAGTTTGGATTTGTCCAGACCATCTGGAGCCACCTAAGGAGCCATTTCTGTTTTAATTACCATTAATTTTTTTTTTTTTTTTTTTTTTTTTTTGGTTTTGGAAAATGCATATGGTGGGAGCTTCTTGCCCTGCCTTTGTTTTCAGTTCATTTTTTATCACTTTTTTGAACAGAAGAGAGCAGTGTGGGGCTACGTCTGAGAAGAAAATGTCAAAGTACTCATTTCTCCAAAGTGAATGGTTTACTGTTCAATTGGGAGGCAGCCTTTCCTGACCCTGGGCTGTGGGAATCCTGACAGCTCTAGCCTATGACTACTAAAGCTTCTAAAATTCCACATGAGACTGGTAATGGGCAAGCTTCTTGGTCTCCAAGGAGTGAGGAATCCTCAAATGACTCCTCCAAATCCCAAGATAGCTGGACCCTGGAGAATGTTTTATTCATACATTTAGAACCGAATCCACTTTGATAAATTTTGAAGAGAAAGAGCTAGAGAGATCTTGGCATTAAATTATGTATTGGCTGTGCTCCATCTTTTTCTGAGGTCACGCGAGTCTCTGCTCAGCATTAGTTGAAAGCATTTATTCCCCCATAGCATCGCCTGTTCGGCAGCACGACTGTGCAACATTATGAGTCATAGCCAGTTGGAAGTTAATTTCCTAATGAGCGTGGACAAATGGGTGAACCTTGGCTCCTTTCTGTTTGCATTTGGATGAGATGAGAGATGTGCTTCTCAGTCCAGTTTTCAAATAAGAGATGAAAACTTAGTCTCTTTCACTTGTCCTTGCTGCCCTTGCAGAATCTGGTCCTCAGCAGTGGTGCCTAAGCGGGACCACTCTTGGCCTTCTCAGAGTCTCCATCAGCCCACTTCCCCCTTCTTTCTTTGTATGGACAGCTGAGGCCCTTCGTCTCAACATCAAGTGCAAAAGCAGCTTCACATCAAGTCCTCTGCAAACTTACCCCTTGTCCCCTAATCCAGGACTGCTCCTAAGTGCCTCCCATCTAGAAAGTATACCATAGAGGTTAAGAGTGCAGATCAGGGGGGCACCTGGGTGGCTTAGTCGGTTAAGCGTCCGGCTTTTGCTTAGGTCATGATCTCGCGGTTCGTGGGTTCGAGCCCCGCGTCGGGCTCTGTGCTGACTGCCAGCTCAGAGCCTGGAGCCTGTTTCGGAGTCTGTGTCTCCCTCTCTCTCTGACCCTCTCCTGCTCACGCTGTCTCTCTCTCTCTCTCTCCTAGAAATAAATAAAAATGTTTAAAAAAAAAAAAGTGCAGATCAGGATGCCATATTACTTTTTAACTAGCTGTGTGACTTTGAGCAAATTAATTAGCCTCTATATCTTTGGTCTTTTCTTCATCTGTAAAATGGGGGTATTAATAGTATATATCCCTCAAGGTTGTTTTATGGGGTAAATGCTTTAGCATACATAAAATATTTAACATATGTAAACTTACCACAAGTGCTGTGCATTTGCTATTAGTATCACTGATGCCAATCAAAATGGCAGATGCTATTGAAATAAATCAGTACCAAGCAGGGGAAAGCCTGTGGCCTGGAAGTCAAATAGGTAAGGAGCAAGCTATGGGTAATGAGCAATATATCTGAGATTTCTCCCTAACAACTATGTTCAAAATGTTGGTGAATAGATAACATAGGAATACTTTTTCTGCTATATTTGTATTATGTCATGTTACATTACATTATATTACATTATATTTGTCCTGTCCTTTCTCTCTTTTCTTGCTATTCATGTACATGTATCCAGGTATCTGGCTTGACTTGTTTACATAAACATATTATATGCATTCTTCCATACTCTTTAAAAAATGTTTATTTATTTTGAGAAAGAGCATGAGCACAGGACAAAGTGGGGGGGTGTGCCAGAGAGGGGTAGAGAGAGTGGGTGACAGAATCCCTAGCAGGCTCTGTGCTGTTAGTTCAAACCAACAAACCATGAGATAGTGACCTGAGCTGAAATCAAGACTTGGTTGCTTAACTGACTGAGCCACCCAGGTGCCCCCATACTTTATTTTTTTTTCACTGATCTTTATCATTAAACATATTAAAACTGTATCCTATTTTTTAAGCTCTGCTACATGGAATTGCATTACAGTCACTTTTTAAAAAATATATAATTTATTGTCAAATTGGCTTACATACAACACCCAGTGCTCATCCCAACAACAGTCCTCCTCAATGCCTATCACCAATTTTCCCCTCTCCCCCTCGCCCCTCCCCCCACATCCTCAGTTTGTCCTCTTGTATTTAAGAGACTCTTGTGGTTTGGCTCCTTCCCTCTCTGTAACTATTTTTTCCCTTTTCCTTCCCCCATGGTCTTCTGTGATGTTTCTCAAGATCCATATATGAGTGAAAACATGATATCTGTCTTTCTCTGAGTGACTTCTTGCACTCAGCGTAATACCTTCCTGTTCCATCCACATTGCTGCAAATGGTGATTTCATTCTTTCTCATTGCCAAGTAATAGTCCATTGTATACATAAACCACATCTTCTTTATCCATTCATCAGCTGATGGACAATTAGGCTCTTTCCCTAACTGGCTATTGTTGAAAGCACTGCTATAAACATTGGGGTACATATGCCCCTATGCATCAGCACTCCTGTATCCTTGGGTAAATTCCTAGCAGTGCTATTGCTGGGTCATAGGGTAGATGTATTTTTAATTTTTTGAAGAACCTCTACACTGTTTTCCAGAGTGGCTGCACCAGTTTGCATTCCCACCAACAGTGCAAGAGGGTGCCTGTTTCTCCAGCATCTGTAGCTTCCTGATTTGTTCATTTTAGCCATTCTGACTAGTATGAGGTAGTATCTCAGGGTGGCTTTGATTTGTATTTCCCTGATAATGAGTGACATTGGTCATCTTTTCATGTGTCTGTTGGCCATCTGGATGTCTTCTTTGGAAGAATGTCTATTCTTCTGCCCATTTCTTCACTGGATTATTTGTTTTTTGAGTGTTGAGTTTGGTAAGTTCTTTATAGATTTTGGATACTAGCCCTTTATCCAATATATCATTTGCAAATATCTTTTCCCATTCCATCAGTTGTCTTTTAGTTTTATTTATTGTTTCCTTTGCAGTGCAGAACCTTTTTATCTTGGTGAGGTCCCAATAGTTAATTTTTGCTTTTATTTCCCTTGCCTTTGGAAATGTGTTGAGTAAGAAGTTGCTGCGGCTGAGGTCAAAGAGGTTGTTGCCTGCTTTCTCCTCTAGAGTCTTGATGGTATCCTGTCTCACATTCAGGTCCTTCATCCATTTTGGGTTTATGTTTGCATATGGTATAAGAAAGGGATCTAGTTTCATTCTTCTGCATGTTGCTGTCTGGTTCTCCCAGCACCATTTGCTAAAGAGACTATCATTTTTCCGTTGGATGCTCTTTCCTGCTTTATCAAACACTAGTTGGCCATACATTTGTGGGTCCAATTCTGAGTTCTCTACTCTATTCCATTAGTCTATGTGTCTGTTTTTGTGTCAATACCATACTGTCTTGATGATTACAGCTTTGTAGTAGAAGCTAAAGTCTGGGATTGTGTTACCTCCCACTTCGGTTTTCTTCTTCAATATTACTTTGGCTATACAGGGTCTTTTGTGGTTCCATACAAATTGTAGGATTGTTTGTTCTAGTTTTGAGAAGAATGCTGGTGCAATTTTGATTGGAATTGTATTGAATGTATAGATCGTTACGGGTAGTATTGACATTTAAAAAAAATTTTTTTTAATGTTTTATTTATGTCTGGAAAAGACAGAGAGACAGTGTGAGCAGAGGGAGACACAGAATCTGAAACGGGCTCCAGGCTCTGAGCTGTCAGCACAGAGCCCTATGCGGGGCTTGAACCCATGGACTGTGAGATCATGCCCTGAGCCGAAGTTGGATGCTTAACCAATTGAGCCACCCAGGCGCCCCACTATTCTAAATTCTTGTGCAGTTATATTGTTTATATGTGTTTTGAGCAATTCTTTAGCTGTCATTTCTTTATGGAATTTCTTGAGGGGAATTCTTTCATTTTGGCTAGCTTNTTTGTAGTAGAAGCTAAAGTCTGGGATTGTGTTACCTCCCACTTCGGTTTTCTTCTTCAATATTACTTTGGCTATACAGGGTCTTTTGTGGTTCCATACAAATTGTAGGATTGTTTGTTCTAGTTTTGAGAAGAATGCTGGTGCAATTTTGATTGGAATTGTATTGAATGTATAGATCGTTACGGGTAGTATTGACATTTAAAAAAAATTTTTTTTAATGTTTTATTTATGTCTGGAAAAGACAGAGAGACAGTGTGAGCAGAGGGAGACATAGAATCTGAAACGGGCTCCAGGCTCTGAGCTGTCAGCACAGAGCCCTATGCGGGGCTTGAACCCATGGACTGTGAGATCATGCCCTGAGCCGAAGTTGGATGCTTAACCAATTGAGCCACCCAGGCGCCCCACTATTCTAAATTCTTGTGCAGTTATATTGTTTATATGTGTTTTGAGCAATTCTTTAGCTGTCATTTCTTTATGGAATTTCTTGAGGGGAATTCTTTCATTTTGGCTAGCTTTTTGTCCAGTATGTGTGTGTTTTTTAATGTTTTATTTATTTCTGAGAGAGAGACACAGCCTGAGCAGGGAAGGGTCAGAGAGAGAGGGAGATACAGAATCTGAAACAGACTCCAGGCTCTGAGCTAGCTGTCAGCACAGAGCCTGACGTGGTGCTCGATCACATGAACCATGAGATTGTGACCTGAGCCAAAGTCGGATGCTTAACTGACTGAGCCACCCAGGCACCCCGTCCATTATGTTTTTTGAAAGCTTTTGATGTGCCCTGCCCCTGGGAGCACTACAATATTAAAAAGGGTCATATACCTCCCAGGGCCTGGCCCATCAGGAGGTGTTTTTTGGAGAGTGTTACTTGCTCTCTGTTGTTGTGACTTTGGTTACTTTATCTCCCTACTGGTACTGATATTTTGGACCCTCCACCACGTGTGCTTTGATTTGTTTGTTGAAGTAGCCCTGGAAAGGAAAACAAACAAACAAACAAAAAACAAACAGAAAAGAAAAACATGCAAACACACAAACAAAAAACCAGAAACACCAGCTACAAGTAAACAACAGGGTGGAAACAACAGGGTGGAGGCAGTGTTGATGGAAGAGGCCTTATCCTATACAAAGAGAGAAATGACAAGGGCTGAGAAAAAGAAAAAATAAAAATCGTCCAGAGAAACTATATGGCTTAATCCTGAGAGAGAGAGAAAGACAGGAAAATAAGAAGGAGGTGTAGAGCATGTCTTAAGAGAATGGATTTAGGATGTGTGCTTAAACAAACCAACAACCAGACTATCCAGACCAGAGGAGGGAAGAGAAGAAAAGGAAGGAAGAATGTATCTATACAATAAGAACTGTCCAATAATTAAACCAGGCAATGCAACAGCACTGGTCTGGTAGAGGGGGCTGTCTGGTTCATCAGGGTCAATCCGTGCTCCATAAATTCTCAGTTACCAGGCACAGAGAGGCGTGGTTTGGTGTAGGCAGGTCCTGTCTCCACTGTGGACCAGCTGCTCTTTCCCTGAGGCTCCACCTTGGTGATGGTGGGGATTAAAATGGCGACACCCCAGTCTCTTCTTCATGGACCAGGTGTCCCACCACTCTATTCCAGCCGACCTCACCCAGCGGTGGGTGCAAATGAGGTGGGTTTTCTCATTCAGCCGAACCCTGTGCCTAGAGCTTGGCTAGGATTCAAACTCACTCCACGCCCAGGTACTAGGGAAGCACTGCTCCACCCCACCCCACAAGTGGTCAGGCACAGGCAGGCTTTATCCTGTCCCACATCACTCCAGGGAGGGGATCGCTTTCTCCTACTGAGAATTCTGAATTACGCTGCTGACCTAGCCACCAGCCCCGGGGCTGGCTCCCCTTGTCCCCAGGCACGTGATCCAAGCCGCCAATCCAGAGAAAGCTCTTCAGTCAGGGATTGGGTCTTTCTCCCTCCGTTCTGTGGTTTTTCTCTTGTCCAGATACAGTTGTACGCTTCCCCACCCTCTCTTTCTCTTCCCTTTGTCTCTCTGCAGAAGGGGATCCCTCCCCTCCATTCATTTTCTCCCTCCCAGTTCTCAGTCTTGCATCTATGGCCCGTCAGTTTGTCCCACTAGGTCCCTGGAAGTGATTCTGTCTCTTTGCCTCCCAGACCCTTGGAGTTCAAAGTCCTTTGGCTTCAACCCTGCTTTGTTTGAGAGACAGCCTCCTCCCTAGCCCTAGGCATTCTCCTTTTGGTTTTGTTCATTACTTTGCTGATGCAAGCAATGCTGTAACACATTCTCTTCAAATGTGGATGTTTCTCTAGATTCAATATCACAGTAAGGATACACTTTAAGAAAATTTAATACACACTGCCACCGTACCACCCAAAGAGGCTAAAGTGTCCCAGTATGGCTCACAGCTGTGTGCAAGGCTGTTGGTATAGAGCTGTTCTATGAAAGTCTGCAATCTTCAGAGACCAAGAAAATTTTCTGGTGTAAACTTCCAAACAACATTTTAAAGGCTTCAGCCTCCCCCAATTTATCCTCACCTATGGTTTTTACTTTGCAGAATTCTTGAGCTTGATCTGATTGTCAGAGATGATGATGGAAATATCTTGGACCCTGATAATACCAGCGTCATCAGCTTGTTCCATGCACACGAGGAAGCAACTGGTAAAATCACAGAGCGCATCAAGGAAGAAATGGTAAGCTTTGTAAAATAGCCTTTAGCTGAGTGAGGGATCATTTAGCATATCATAAACTTAAAATAATAGGCTAATTAACTAGAGTGTATATTATTCAAGGAGACATGTATCCTATGACCTGAGATGATCAATAGCCATATGTATTTTATGGTGTTTTGGTACTTAGGTCTGTAATTCATTCTGCATCCATCCCACAAGTAGTTTAATGCCAGGCAAGTTTCCTGTTTTCATGGAGATTTTATATTCCAGAGAGAAGAAATGAAGAAAGGCAATAAAAAGTAAATAAATAAATGTACAAATTAATTCCAGATGGTAATAGGTCTCTAAAAGACAATAAGCTAGGGTTATGTGAATCATAGTGCATCAAGAGCTATTTTAAAAAGGTATCATCAAGAAAGGCATCTCTCAGAAGAAACATCTGAGTTGACACTTGAATAATGTGAAGTCACCAGACCTGGGAAGATCTAGGGACAAAGTGTTCTACGCATAGGGAACAGAAAATGAAAGGGCGGGCCCTCAGGTAGGGCTGTGTTCTGAATGTCCAAGGAGGAGAAAGGCCAGTGTGGATGGTGCATGCTGAGCAGTGGGAGAGAGTAGGCAATGATTTGGAGAGGTAGGGAGCAGTAGCCAGATCTCGCAGGGCCTGAGGGGTCATGGAAGAGAGTTAAGATTTGTTATTCCAAGTGTGGTAGAAAGCCAACAAAAGATTTCAAAGAACTGTAATTTTATTTTTCAAGGTTAACATACTCTGATTTACAATTAAAAAATTATTTTAACTACTGTGTATTATTTGAAAGAACGTTTATTTCTAGCTTTATTGAGATAATTTTCACACAATGAAATCAATTAATTGTAAACTATAGTCTCCTGAATCTGACTAAAATACAGTATTGGGTGAACTTCACGACAATCAAGATCTCACCAGTTGTGTCACATTGAACGTTTCTTTGAGTTCCCTTACAGTTGATCGCCTTTCCCAGTCTCCAGCCATAGGCAATCCCTAATTTGTTTTTTTGTGACAACACTTTTGCCTTTTCTGTAGTTTCATATAAATGAAATCACGTGGCTTTTGTGTTTGACTTGCTTTACTCTGCATGGTGATTTTGAGGTTCATGTTGTGGTATATATTATTTTTTCCATTTTATTGCTGAGTTGCCATACCATCGACCATTTGTGCATTTGGGGGATGTGGGTTGTTTCCACTTGAGGGCTATTATAACTAGTACTGCTATGAACATTTGCAAACACATGTGTGAGCATACGTTTTTATTCTTTTTGAGTAATACCTGACAGTAGGATTGCTGGATCCTATAATACATGCATGTTCCACTTATTTAGATGCTTCCATACTTGTTCCTGGAAGGGTTGTACCATTCTGCATCCCCATCAATAGTATATGAGAGAGTTCCAGTAGCTCTGTATCCCATCAACACTTGGTACTGCCATTCTAGTGGTTGTGTGGTGGTATCTCATCATTATTTTAATTTCAATTTCCCTGAATAACTAGTGAGGTTGAGTATCTCTTTATGTGCCTACTGGCCATGGCCATTTGTATATTTTTTTGTGAAATGTCTGTTCAGATATTTTGCCCATTTTCATTGGGTTGATTTTCTTATCATTGAGTTGTAAGGATTCTTTTTTTATTCTGAATACACTTGTGTATTTGTATATTCTATATACAGATTCTCTACCAGATATATGTTTTACAAATATATTTTCCCAGTCTGTGTCTCCCCTTTTCATTTTCTTAAATGTATCTTTCAAAAGGCAGAAGTTTTAAATTTTGATGGAGACCATTTAAGCATTTTAAAAATATGAGAAACATCTCATAAAAAATTATGTGTGCTTTTTATGGCACTAATTTTATAAGGAAGGCTGGGCAAATGGTGGTACTTCCCAAAATGAGAAAATCAAGGCCAAGAGAGTCAAAGTGACTTGGCTCAGATTGCAGAAGCTTTTGTTTGTAGACGTGGATATAATGCAGAAATCTTAAGGCCTGTGTCCTCACTGGTGCTGGGCTAATTTTTTCTACCTTCCTCCTTTTTCCCCTCCACCTCTTAGTCAAAAGACCAGCCAGATTATGGAATGTATTCCCGGATCTCCTCATCCCCCACCCACAGCCTCTATGTCTTTGTGAGAAACTTTGTGTGCAGAATTGGAGAAGATGCTGAGCTTTTCATGTCTCTCTATGACCCCAACAAGCAAACGGTCATAAGGTAGGTGTGTTCAATATTGCCTGACTTCTCCATATGTAAGAGGTTGGAATTAGCAAAGCACAGAGCATCCTTTTTATTCCCACCATCACTTGTGGAGAAATTCCCACCTGGAAGAGAAACTGAGCCTGAAAATGCAGAAATAACTTCTTATAGGATATACTAGTCAGGTGGAAATATTACCACCAAATTTTCCCCATAGTGCAGTTATGGTCACACAATAGGGTTTTGTAAATCGGTATTTTGATTCTGGAAAACAACCAGTGGTAATTAATTCATACAGGCGGCATTGGATAGATTAAAATTCCTACTTTTAAAAATAGGAGATAGGTAGGGGGGTGGGTGAAATAAGTGATGGGGATTGAGGAGAGCACTTGTGATGAGCACAGGGTAATATATGGAAATGCTGAATCACTATATTGTGTACCTAAAACTATTATAACACTCTATGTTAACTAACTGGAATTAAAATTTAAAAACTTAAGTAAAACATAAAAACAGAACAAAATAAACAAAAACGAAAGAAAACAAAACTGGAGTTAAGAAATGAATGGTAAGAACTTCATATCCTCCAGGGCAGTATCAGGTTAAGAATGTGGGCCCTGAGATCTTCCTGAGTTCACATCCTGGCCCCACCATTTACATTTTTTTAATCTTGGGCAAGTTGTTCATCTTTCCTAGGCCTGAGTTGCCCATTTGCAAAATGTGAGCGCTAGCCTCACGGGGTCATTTCTTTCAGACTTCATTGAGAAGCACAGAGCCTGGCACATGGTGCTCCAAGTGGCTGTGGTTATTATTAGTACTAATTTAACTGGTTGCTCTGAAGAACAGAGAAAGTAAGGGAACCTCTGGGCACCTCAGATTGAGGAAGTGGGCACACCTTTGAGAATCTCCAGGGAGGAGACTTTGGTATACCTCCATCTCCCACTACTGAGTCCCTTGACCCTGCTTGTGGTTTAGACCATCCTTCCTGGTGGTGACCCTGCTGGTCTCCTATAGTAGGGTTTTGGGTCAACACATGGTCCCATATTTGAAGTCCCAGTTGACGTATTAGAAGGAAGCTGGAGCATAATTCCTCTGCCTTTATGGAAAAAGTGATTTCTCCCTAGCTTGGTTGTTATGATTAAATGAGACCATGAACAATGCCTAGTGAAGAAGAGTACTTTAGAAAATAATGGCTCTTCTGAAGACATTTGTGAAACATGGAAGGGCTGTTCATCTAAGGAGAATGAACAGAGGTCTGTACATGATCTCATTTAATTCCATTTATTCCATGTCATTTGGGTGAGAAAATGAGGCTTGGGAAGGTCAAGTGACTAGTCCAAAGTCATACATATTTATTAATGGCAGAGCTGAGATTTCTACTCAGGTCCATCTATCTGACTTCAAAGACAAGCTAGTTCCAACTTTAGTATGTCACCAAGGAAAGAGTTGTGTCAAATATCCTGCATGGTTCTCATCAGAGTGTTAGCACAGTCATGGCGGAAAGCCATTCTTTATAGCACACCTAAATCCCCAACATTAAAGAGTCAGCCCAATTCACCTGGCTGGGCCTCAGTGAATACTGAGGATATACTGAGTAAATGCTGAGTGAGTATCCTTTTTCCCTTAGAACCCACCTTGAAATGGTCTGTGTGTGTCACAGACCCCTTGCCATTCTGTGTCAGCTATTCCCAAGGTGCCTGTGACAAAGATCCTGAAAACATTCATAGGATCCTTCCTGCCTCTCAGAAAACATGATTCCTTATGATCAAATTGGCAAGGGTGCCTGGCCTCCTGGCCTATCTAAGTGATGGATGACCTGAACCAGCTCTGTAGAAGGAGGCAATGGATCAGTGACATGGCAGCTCTGTTCCCTGATGTGCCATACAGGATGATACGCTCAATGGGGCATGCCTGAGTGATGTCTCTGAGAGTGCCAGGAATACAGGGAAGCCCTCAGGAAACTGAGAGATGAGGAAGAGGAGGAACAAAAAGAGCAAAAACGAGAGAGAGAGAGAAACAGAGAGAGAGAAGTAGAAAACAAAGAAAGATGAGAAGAGACATGATATAAGAAAGGGGCAGGGGAACTTGAAAGCATTCCTATGTCATCCTGACTCTGGACAGCTGTTCTTTCTCTAAGAAATCAATCTTCTCCCCTCCTGCCAAGCCAGAGTTGACACAAATGAACCAAAGGCAAGTTAGGACATTCTCAGTGTGGCCCAAATATGAACTGGGGACAATTTGGCTAAGACTGAGCTTTTAATGTTGGGATAAATCATGGTCTGATTCCAGCGGATGCTTAAAGAGAAGTTTGGGAAATTTTAGGTAAATTTTTGTAGGACAAGCGAGAAGCATCTTAGACATCAAAAACCAGTGGTAAGGAGAATTAAAAAAAAAAAAAAAAAGCT
>NW_027528977.1:15686050-15765850 GCF_008692635.1 Crocuta crocuta | reverse complement strand
GGTGAGGAGGTGGGATGGGCTTCCCCTTCCTTGGAGGACACTGTTATGTGCAATAGATCTTACCTGGCTCGGTGCCAAGAGGTGGGCCTTTGGACTTACCGTCCAGGTCTTCCTGGGCAGGGATGGATAGGGCCAGCTCAGCCTTTTAAGTTTCTCTTCTTATTTATTATTGTATTTCCCCTAGAAGAAAATTGCTAGTGCCTGATGTTTAGACCTAACAGGCTCATTCTCTATTGGTCATGCTACATGTGATCAAAGGTCCTGGGAAATACCCAGGTATTTCACTGTTACATTCTGGAAATAACCAATGGGAAATAATAAACTATTATTATTATTTTGTGTGTGTGTGTGTGTGTGTGTGTGTGTGTGTGTGTGTGTGTGTGTGGAGCCTTGGTGGCTCCTTGGTTAGTTTGCTGAAAATTCCACTGAAATATTTAGAACTTACTAAGAAGAAAGAAAGAAAGAAAGAAAGAAAGAAAGAAAGAAAGAAAGAAAGAGAGAAAAAGGAAGAAAGATGAAAGAAAAACTACATTTAACTTGATTGAATTTTAACCAGTGGTTAATCTAGAGCTGTGTTCATTTTGTTATCAGTTCCATTTCCACCTTGAACTTGCTTAGACTACTCTCATTAGTCTTCTAGAGGTGAGTAGAAAGAGAGCAACATGATATCAGAGAGAACAAATTTCTAAACACAAGGGAATTCCCCTTTGTTAAATTCGTAATACTCTTTTTTTAGGATGATTTGGTTTTTGAGCTTTATTTTGTTATTATCCTAATTCAGGATAATAGGCATTTATTTAACACCAACTATATGTGCTCCTGTACAGCATGGCAAACCTTATGACTCAACTCATCAAACTACTAAGTTTCTCCTAATTTTCCCAGTGTGTCTGGGCTGACTAGTGTATATCCCTCAGAGTGGTGTATGGTTGCTAGAAGATATAAGATGGTAAATGATCATATGTCAGAACTGTATGACTGCCCGTCCTAAAACCGTTCAGGGGATATCCATTACTTTTAGGATCAAGTCAAAATCTTTGAGTGACCTACAAGGCCTACATGGTCTGTCCTCTTTAAGTTTTCTCTTACTACTTTCCCCTTGGATCTGGTTTGTATTTATTTTTATGTATGTATATATGTATGTATGTATGTATGTTTATTTGTTTTTGAGAGACAGAGAGAATGAGAGATAGAAGGGGTGGGGGAGGGTCAGAAAGAGAGGGAGACACAGAATTGGAGCAGGCTCCAGGCTCTGAGCTGTCAGCACATATATGGGGCCTGAACTCATGAACTGTGAGATCATGACCTGAGCCAAAGTCAGACATTTAACTGGCTGAGCCCAGGCGCCCCTTGGATCTGGCTTTTAGATGCATCAAGCTCCATCCTGTCTCAGGGCCTTTAAATGCATGTTTGCTTTGCCTGAAACATTTCTCTTTCTCTTTCCCTGACCAACTTTATTTATATGTCATATCCTCAGCAAAGATTTCCCTGACTACCCAGACTAGGCCAGACTTTTTTGCTATATATTCTTGCGACACCCTGAACTTTGTCTTGTTAGCACGATTGCATATAAATAGTTGTCACAACTGCATTTAGATAGTTATTCAAGTGTATCTCAAATAATGGCTAAGGCCATCTCAGGCCCATCATACTGTGACATTCCATTCAAGGGAACAGTCCTATGCCCAATGGATCATTTTTAAAAATTCAAATCTGTATTCAGTCTTGAAAAGGGAATGAGATGAAAAGGGCAGGTATTTTCTTAATGTCCAGCAAAATATACCAAAATCCTTTCCCCCTCATCTCTTTCACTCTTAATAATTCTACAGAGAATGCTGCTGCTCTTCAAAAATATTAGGTAGCTGGGCCAGAATTTGCTTAGCAAATCGGGGAGGGAAAGAGACTGCAAAGGCACATGTTATTGATCCTTTGCCCCCTGTCTCTGTTATATAGGACTGTGATCTCTTAGAGGGAGGAACCACATCTATCTCAAACACTACCGTGCCCCAAGCAGCCAGCACTTGTCAGGCACACATAGAGGCTCAGTGAATATTTTTGCCAAAGCAGTGTTGAGCTCCAGGCAGTAATGGGTTGCTACTCTTCTTCCCACAGTGAGAACTACCTGGTGCGATGGGGCAGCAAGGGTTTCCCGAAGGAGATCGAGATGCTTAACAACCTGAAGGTGGTCTTCACGGTGGGTGCACAGTCTTCTTGTTTCCTTCTTCCACAGTCACAAGGGTATGATCTTGGAAATGAGAGGAAGGTCACTTGATCGGGAGGGAGAATGACCTTGGGGTCAGATCTGTGTTCTGGGCTTTCTGGAGAGATTCAGAACAGACAGGGGTGAGGGGGAAGGGTGTTGTGTTCCCTGAAGAAGCTATTAGAGAGGTGGATCTTCCCCTCTCTACATCTTCCTCTTTCTTTCTCATTCGTGTGCACACTGAGAATACATACAGAGCACTGTGTAAACAAGCAGACCCCTTCCAGCAACAATGTCTACATGAACTAGGTATAGCAGCTATTCTGATTTATCAGTTAATTCATTGGTTAACCTGAGTTTCTTTCTTAGGCTCAGACTTTCTAAAAACTTCTCTTAAATGTATCACACACACACAAAAGACCTTCTAAGAACATTGACTGCCTTGGTAAATTGTATATTCTGAACATAATTAAGTCATAAATGACTAAAGATCTTAACAGAGCCCTGAGATCATTCTTCTAAAAACCAATACTTGCTAGGCAAGACATGTAGAAATGTTGAAATCTTTTGTTAGTTAGATGATTTATTTCTGAGAGTGAGCCTAGCTTTTTAGTTCTGGAAAGGACAAACAGTGGAAAGAAGAAGATAAGGGTTATTATTTCTAGCAAAGACCATTCTCTTGTCTGATTTCCATGAGAGTGTGTTAAGAGTGTTATCTTAAGATACCTAAGGATATCGGTGTTCTCTGCAACCTCCTTTGGGGAGAAGAGTATTTATGAGATTTTTCACTCTGATGCATGTGTTAGCAAGGAAAATTACAGAGGAGGAGTCAGGGAGGGATTTGGGCATTGGCCAAACCTATGAGTTTGATCCAGGAGTGACCGACATGCTAGATTAACCTACGTTGCTCTACAATAATTTTCTAGTTACAGCCCATTAAGTGCAATGTCTTATGTTATGTCACAATTAGATTGGAGTGCAGCTGATTTATTTTGTTTGTTATTTCCTGAAAAATGGGCCAGAGGCATGGAATAAGATCATAGTCCTAATTGCTTAGACAAAGTTTCCTGGCATATATAAATGTGTCTCAGTCCTGTTTATCTATTATTAGTTAGAAGGAGGAGCCTATTTATTTTCTTGATAAATAGGAAAGTCCCATAGGGCTTCCTGATTAAACTAGGAGACAGATGTTTCATGAGAGGGACAGGGACAGGGAATCAATCAGTGGTTCATTTTGCAGAGAACCAATTCATGATGTAAACATGCAGGAAAGGGCATCGGTAAATTTGTGTCTCTCAATATTAATGAGAATGTGATTCTGCCTGCATGGAATTCTGCCTGGGCTACCACCTCTTCTTTCCACAGCAAATGAAGCTGAGAACCTTGGTTGACTGGCTCAACAGGCTGATACTTCTCCATCTTGAAATGATGGAGTCTTCATTTTGGGACAAGGAAGGTCATGATGTCCTAACTTCTTTTATTTATTTATTTTTTCAATGTTTTATTTATTTCTAGGAGAGAGAGAGAGAGAGAGACAGCGTGAGCAGGGGAGGGTCAGAGAGAGAGGGAGTCACAGACTCTGAAACAGGCTCCAGGCTCCGAGCTGGCAGCCAGCACAGAGCCCGACGCGGGGCTCGAACCCACAAATCGCGAGATCATGACCTAAGTGAAAGTCGGACGCTTAACCGACTAAGCCACCCAGGCGCCCCCTAACTTCTTTTATTTATTCAAGAGCGATTCAGTAAGCACCTAACATGTGCTTTGTGCTAGGTATTGGGGATACAGCATTGAATAAGTTGATTGAAACTTGCTTGTGGTATGCTGGGGGGAATTCAGAAAATAAATAAATAAGTAAACAAACAAGAAAATGTCAGAAGGCAATCCATGCAATGCAGGTAATTAGAACAGGATGATATGATGACTTTTGACTGGGACTTACTTTCAATTGGGCATTGAGGTGATGTTTAAGTTAGAGATGAGATGAGACTTGGCAGGCATGTGCCTTGCTGGCCTTATTTTTTTGTCTCTGGATGTTAGTTCTTTCTAGTTTCCTCTTTGAAGACAGAGCCCTTGGAGCTGGCACATGAGTCGGGCCAATGGTGAACTTCCCCTCTGTCTGCTTTATAAGCATTCATCCCCTTAGCTCTGTAAGAGGAAGGCAGAATATACTACCAGTTTCCCTAAGAATTTTCCCATTTTGAGGGTTGTTGCTAACATACAGGAAACAAGACTGAACAATAAAAGGGGTACTAATGAACTACTAAATCAGGTGACATGAGTTTTAAGTTTCATTGCACTACTTCAGCTTTCCTAATATGTCTGAGTTTTATAAAGCCAACATAAAAATGAATGAGAGACACCACAAATTGGAACATAGTTCTGAGGAAGGATCACACATTTATACACTCTCCAGAGAATAATCTGTGTTTGAGCATTTTGCTGTGCTGGCATAATATATTAAGATGCTCTGGGCACCTGGGTGGCTCAGTTGGTTGAGCATCTGACTTCGGCTCAGGTTATGACCTCACAGTTCGTGAGTTTAAGCCCCGTTCAGGCTCTGTGCTGACAGCTCAGAGCCTGGAGCTTTTTTCAAATTCTGTATCTCCCTCTCTCTCTGCCCTTACTCCCTCCTCTTGCACTCTCTTTCACTCTCTCTCTCAAAACCCAGGCACCCCTATTTTTTTTTAAGTTTATTTATTTATTTTGAGAGAGAGAGAGAGACATTGTGAGTGGGGGAGGGACAGAAAGAGGGAGAGAGAGACTCCTAAGCAGGCTCTGCTCTGTTAGCATAGAGACCGACATGGGGCTTAAACCCACAGACCTATGAGATCATGACCTGAGCTGAAATTGAGTTGGATGCTCAACTGACTGAACCACTGAGGCACCCCAGCTTAATTACCTCTTGAAAGGCCCTATCTCCAAATACATTTTCAGGTTCTGAGGACGGTAAGGACTTCAACATATGAATTCTGAGGGGACATAATTCAGCCTATAACATCTAGGAAGGATCTTTCAGGTGCCAGGATCTTTGTGGCTTGAAATGCCTCTGAAAGACACCAAACTAGATATTTCAAAAATACAAAAATTCCTAATGAGAGAGGAGAAGTAATTAGGGATGAAAGTCATTATAAAGGAGGCAAAATTTGAGCTCTTAAGGATGGAAAGGATTTGGGTATATAGATAAATAAGCAGTAAGTATTTGAGGCAGAGGTGTGGACAGGGGGCTTAGGAAGAAAGATCAAGTTGAAAGTGAGCATTGTGTGTTTGTGGAGCAGTAACGAAATCTTTGTGACAAAAATAGAGTACTTACATGCAGAGAATAGTGGGGAATTGTTCAGATAGGACAGCTGGAAATATATTATGTCTGGGACCTTTCACGTCAGCTGGGGAAGATTAGCACTAATAGGGTAGGAAATGGGGAGCTATTAAGGTTGTTTCGGGGAGAGAAATGAAATAATGAACATGGCTTCTAAAGATGAGTTTGTAGGGGATTTCAGGGTGGGTGGGAGGAAGGAGGCAGGCAGGCCAGAGAAGAGGCTCTCCAACCGTCTGCATGTAAGATAATTGGGATCACAAATTTAGTTGCCTACAGGGCAGGACAGGGAATATAAATGAGTGGCTGAGCTTCCTTAACCAGAAAGCCCCCTCCTCCCCTACCTTCCCTCTCCCCTTGCCCAGCAGAGAGACTTTGGAGAGTAAGGGAGCAGATGTCTATTCCTCCAGCAGGTAAAAGAACAACCCTTCTATAAATCTGAATTCTCCAGAGAACCCGAACCAATAGGATATATAGGTAGGTTTATTCTAAGGATTTGGCTCACATGATTGTGGGGCTTGGCAAGTTTGAAATCTTTAGGGCTGGCCAGCAGGCCTGAAATTCAGGCAGGATTTTTCTACTACTGTCTTGAGGCAGAATTCATCCTTCACTGGAAAACCTCAGGTTTGGGTGCTGGAGGTACAACAGTGAATAAGGCCTAATGCCTTAGGGATGAGATGAGGCATATCCACATTTCGTAAGGTAACCTCCTTTACTTAAAGTCCATTGATTACAGATGTTATTCAGGCCTATGAAATATCTTCACAGCAGCATCTAGACTAGTGCTTGACCAAGCAACTAAGTACTACAGCCTAGCCAAGCTGGTGCATAGAATTTAGCCATCATGGGGTTGCCTTGGTGGCTTAGTCAGTGATTTCAGCTCAGGTCATGATCTCAAGGTTCATTTCATGGGTTTGAGCCTGCATTGAGCCCCATGTTGGGCTGTGAGCTGACAGTGTGCAACCGACTTGAGATTCTTTCTCTCCCTCACTCTCTACCCTTCCCCTGTTCACTCGTATGCATGTACTCTCTCTTTCTCTCAAATAAATAAACTTAAAAAAAAATTAACCATCACAGGCCTGAAGCAGAAAGGTGTGGACTACATTGGGGCTATGTTTTGTCCCCAGAAACTCTGCACACACACACCCATGCTCTTCGGTCCACAGTGAGAGCCTGGAGATATCTGCTTTGCCTAGGCCCTGGCTCTTATTTGATCAAGTATTCCCCACATTTGATCTTAGCCAAAAGGCCGAGAAGCAATGACAGGCTATTCCCAGTGCATATGCCATTATGAGGAGTAACTTGGAGGAAAAGCAACTATTCCCTAGTGAGGCCAGGCCCAGGATTCTCTGCTCTGATGCCAACAATAGGCCTTGATGTTCTTTCTTCCTATCCCAGATGGAAGGGGGTCCCAAGAACACTGAAGGTTTTAGATTTGAGCAGGATAGCCAGATTCTGAGGTGTTCTGGGTGATTTTCCCTCCTGTGTATCTTTCTGATGGTGAGAGAGATACTTTGTGTTAGTTAGGTTTATGGACTTTGGTGTTAGAATGACTGGACAGGGTCTCCAAGGACTAAGGTCGTGACCTCCGGGAAGCCCCTAATCTTCTTTGTATCTCAGTTTCTCCCTCTGTAAAATGGGGGTGCAAAACCAGTATCTATTTGATACATTTGTTAAGGATCAAACAAGACAGTGGCATGTGAGAAATGTAGCACCATGCAGGACACATTAGTGTAGTTCACCGGTTTCAGTGTTCTTCCTTCAAAGCACACACCTGAGTGTACTCTGCTGTCCCCCTTGAAGTTAGCTATGGCCATCTGTCTTGCTTTGGTCATAGAAATTCAAGCCAAAGTGATGTGTCCTTTCTGGGTAGAAGCTTTAAGACCAGTAGGTGATTTGCCACATTTCCTTCCCCTCCTGTGGGGACAGTGGAAGCACCTGTTGTGAGGCAATGGCTCGCCTGTCAGCTAGGGACTCAGGGTAGGTAGTTGAGTGGGGGTGGGGTGGCCATCTGCATTAGGCATTCAGCTGGAGCTAGAAGTAAATTTCTGTTATTTATAAATCGCTGAGATTCTGGGATTCTTTGGTGCCACAACAACCCATTCCTGATTGATAAACGTATGTCAGGTGCTCAGTAAGTGTAACTATTGAGATCCTTCCCTCTTCCTTTTGCCTTTTCCCTCAGTGGTGCCAAGTGGTGATGAGACAAATGAAGTCTCAAATGCTGTTGAGCAAGTGCTGTTTTGGATCCTGCAGCTGGCATATAGGAAATGTTGCCTAAATTGACTGATATTGTACTTCTATCCTCTTCTCATTAGTTTGAAATTGAAGAATGGGGATTGAACATCAGAGACCTGCCACTCAGTTTCCTTTCTAAAACTTTCTAAAACTCGCCTTTCTTATCTACAGAATGGGTATGATCATCTTGTTTTCAACCTTTTCTGGGACTAATTGTATGACTGGTCCTTGTACACTAAGTGCTAAGTACTTAGTCTACTTCTTTAGACACATGGTAACTATTAGTTAATTTCCTGCCCTACAGGACCTTGGAAACAAAGACCTCAACAGGGATAAAATTTACTTGATTTGTCAAATAGTCCGAGTTGGGAAGATGGATCTCAAGGATACTAATACAAAGAAGTGCACACAGGGACTGAGACGGCCCTTTGGGGTTGCAGGTAATGGCCTACTACACACCATTAACTTTTACTGGAGTGCACATTTCCTATGGCTGAATTTTAAAGATTCTTTCTTTCCCTCTCCTCCTTCCCCTCCCCACCCCCCGAAAAAAATTATACCAGACAGCTCCTAATACCTACATTTCTGGTGACTAAATTGAAATAATTGGTGACTAAATCCAGATTTATGATGAAGGCAGTGAATAATGGATCCCTCGTGTCTTCAACAGAGCATTGGGGAAGCAGTGGACATTTGGCACCTTTGCTCCCCAGTGAAGTGAAGAAGGAAGAACAGTTCGGGTGGGATCTGATTATGAGGCACAAATCATTTTTAAAAAAATATCCAGGACAGGAAATGCAGTTACACAGAATGAGTCACTGGCCAAACATCTAAATTCCAGATGGAAGTAGACGTTTGGAAAGTTGGTGTGATCGAATGAAGTTGCTTTTGAGCAACCTCACCTCCTCATTTTTCTCCAAGCCTTATAGCTTTCTCTTGGGGTTTCCAAGACTTCATCATTCTTTACCCATTTTTATGGTTTTTTGTTATATATGTTAATGCAACTATAACTTGCATTATTCTTTACCTAATATATTTTCTTTTAATTAGCCTACTTGAAACTAAAGTACATTTTTTAAAGACCATTTAAATACCTGTGAAAACAGCAATTTGATATGCCAGTTATTTCTTTTTATTAAAATATAACTTTTTTGCTTTTTGTTTTTTTGTTTTTGATTTTGATTTTGCAAGAGAGAGTGAGAATGAGTGAGTGAGTGAGAGAGAGAGAGAGAGCAGGCAAAAGAGCAGGGGAGGGGCAAAAGGGAGAAAAATATCCTAAGGCTCCAGGCTCAATGTGGAGCCCAACATGAGGCTCCATCTCCCAACCCTGGGATCATGACCTGAGCCGAAATCAGGAGTCAGACACTCAACTGACTGAGCCACCCAGGTGCTCCTAAAAAATACTTTTAAAATAATGTATCATATATAACTCTATCATCTCTAAACCCCATGTTTCAGGTTCTTCCTTCCAAGAGACCTTGGTCTACATGCACAAACCAGCTGGCTCTCCAACTAGGTCCCTGGCACTGCTTGGGAAGTGGTGGACTAGATGAAGTTACCTTATAATGACCTAACTGGTTTTTTTAGCCTGACATTGTTTCTCAGTATCTAGCTAGCTAGGTGATCTTGGGCAAGCATTTTCCCCAGGGCCTCAGTTTCATTATCCTCAAAATGAGAGACTTGGACTGATTGATCTGTGCCCTGCTCTGAAATACTGATTGTATAGAAGGGATATTCCTGACATCACAATGTCCCTGTTAAGGCAGTGAGGGTCCTTCAACCTTACCTCAAACCATGACTTTGTCCCCAGCTGTAGTTTGCATTCTTTTGGTTTCAAGTGAAAGCAATCTGATGTAACTGAAAGGTTCAGGCATAGATTACCTTCAGGCATAGCTGGATCAGGAACTTGCATTTATGTCTCATTATCTCTCAGTTCCTGTGTCCTCTTGCTGACTTATTCTGAAGATGACTGTCCAGGTTGTTGGCAAAATGTGAGTGATCTGTTCCAAGCTTGCATCTTACCAGTTTAGTAATCCAGCTGAAAGAAAGCACCTCTTTCCCATTAGTTAGCAGAAGCCCCAGGAACATAAATATAGGCCACATGCTCATTCCCAAAGCACTTACTCTGGGCATGGGGATGTGGTCCTCTGAGTGGTTAAGTCATCTGAGCAACTCTGGAGCTAGAGGGAAATTGCTACACCCAAACCATGCTCACTGAAAATGGGTGAGGGGGATGTCTGTTGGTCAGAGAAATGGACACTCGATTCAAATAACAGTTTCCCTTCCTTCTGTCAACTCCTTGACTACCCTCTTCAGCTACATGCAGTCATTGGTTGATTATTATCCAGTTTTAGTAGCTCCCTGGCCAGAGCCTGAAGTGTTTGAAGTATTTCATGTCACGAGGGTTTTGGCTGTATTTGACTAACTGTTCTCCATGTCCCTCCCCTTTCCCTCACCACCATTTCTATAATCCCCTCTCTAATGCAGGAGCTCTTCACCTTGTTTTTATGGACCTTTAGTGGCTAATTTAAGGTGAAATTTCAGAGGATCCAGGATCCCTCTGGAATTGCAGGATTCAAGGATCCTGGAGTTATGTGTTTGTGCATATGAGCAGTTTATGAAAAGGGAGTGAGTATATTTCATTAGTTTCTCAGGGCCCACAGGGAGTCCCTGTGCTTGGGTTTTGTAGGCATAGTAGACACCCAGTACATCTATGTCAAATACAATCCTGCTTGTTTAATTTCAGAGTCACTGCTCTGATTCTTTCATCTTGGCCTCTGCTAACCCACAGTCTCTTGGATATTTCTGTGGCCTGCTGACCTCCCAGCCTGCTTTGTCCAGAAGTGCTTGCCAGGTGCTGCACATTGTGAACCCTTGCTGTCTGAGTATTGTCTGACGCTGGCTTGCTTGCCTTTTAAGACTTTCCGACCCAACCTCTTGTCCTACAACCTCATGCCATTGACTTCCCTTCCTGGAGCAGGAGAGTGCAAGTTATTAATTCTTTTTTCTTTTCTTTCTTTCTTTTTTTTCTTTCTTTCTTTTTTTTTTAGTTATGGACATAACAGACATCATCAAGGGGAAAGCAGAAAGCGATGAAGAAAAGCAACACTTCATTCCTTTTCACCCGTAAGAGATTTCCCATTTCTTTCCCTTCTCTTAAACCACACTCTTTCTCATTGAGGGTTGTTCAAAAGCAGGGTGATTCTTTGAGTTAGTGATAGCCCTGTGGGGCCTCCCAAGAGGAGGGCAGTAAAAGAATGATGATGTCTGTGCCAAGGCACTTGAAACCAACCTGCTTTTCACCCAGTCATTCATCAAATGTTGTGTATTCAACAGAGTTTGATTGCAATCTGGCAAAGGGCTGGACACTGTACGAGGCATGGGGCATGAAGTGGTCAACAAGATAGACATGGCCTGTCTTCTTGGAGCTTATATTTCAATGGAAAATTAAACAGATAGTCAACAAAAGATTAATGCATTAATTACAAGTAATACAGGAACCATGACTCTGAAGCAGCAGCATATCAGGAACATAGAACAGGGAATCATCACCTAGTTCTCATTGATAGAAATATCCATGACTTGAGAGGAGGGTAGCAAGGAGGGTAAATGTTCTTTTCCTGCTCTGAAAAGGAGTCTGTGAGAAAGCAAGACCCTGAGTTTGAGAATGATGTCCGTCCTTTGTTACCCCAAGGATGTCCAAGGAGCATGGTGTTTTGTTATTGGTGATGAGGTCAGTGACTCTCATTAAGGTATGTGATTAGGACTGAGCAGGAAAAGCTCATCTTTGCCACTCTACTGAGCAGATGTTCCTTTTGAGGGCTTAGGAATCTTTCCTATCTAAGAGTCTTTCTAGGGAAAGAAAAATGGCCTCTACTTACAGAAATGATATTCTAAAATCTCAGAGCCATGTTGCTTTGTGCCATTTCCTGATGGCATGTATGTTGTCTGAGTGGACATGGGCAGTCTCACTCTTCACCTAAGGTGTATGGAGGGCCTGGGTAACTTTCTGGAACACGTGGAACCACAAGGTAAGGACCTTATTGAGAGTTCCACATAAGCATTTTGTGCTTTCTTTTCCTTCCCAGAGTGACAGCTGAGAATGACTTCCTCCATAGCCTGCTGGGCAAAGTCACGGCCTCTAAAGGAGACAGTGGAGGGCAAGGTACAATGCCACAATGTACCCAGTGGAGTGGGCTCTGTCTTGGGAGCTCTTGATTCTTTGGAAAACAGATCAAAATCCTAAACCCTGGGAAACGTAGCCATCCTTCCAGACAGACCATTGTGAAAATGGGAGCATGTGATCTATGGAAATGGAAACCACATCTCCTGAATCTGGGAGGCATGTCCTAGTGCCTACAGGAAGAGGGGAACATATCCTATCTCTTATGTGTCAGGCACTTTAATATATCTCCTTAACTGACTTCTTTCCACATTCCTGTGGGATAGGTAGGTGATATCTACCTCACTTTACAGAGGCCGGGCTTAGACAGATGGGTTGGTTTGACAGAAGCTAACATTGCTAGAAGGCACCAGTGGGAATCAAACCCACACATGTCTGGCTCCAGAGCCCCTCTGCTTTCCACCTTTCTTCCTCCTCCTGGGTTGAGTCACTACATCTGATATTGTTTCTCTCTGCTCCCAGTGGTCCCTTCCAGAAAGAGCTCAAGGGGAGAAATGGTGGGAGGGCGAGACTGAGAATACCTTGAAGTTGCCTCTTCATCGTGGGTATTCCCTTCCAGGCCTCTGGGTGACCATGAAGATGCTTGTGGGTGACATCATTCAGATCCGCAAGGACTACCCACACCTGGTGGACAGGACCACTGTGGTTGCCAGGAAGCTGGGCTTCCCAGAGATCATCATGCCAGGTCTGGCTTTCCCCTGGGGTGGGGGGAGGTCCAGCTTGTCACATACATTTTCCTTTTAAAAAGTCAGCTCCTGGGGTGCCTCGGTGGCTCAATCAGTGAAGTGTTTGACTTCAGCTCAGATCATGATCTCACAGTTTGTGGGTTCGAGCCCCGTGATGGGCTCTGTGCTAACAGCCTGAAGCCTGCTTCTGATTCTGTGCCTCCCTCTCTCTCTGCCCCTTCTTGCCTCCCCCCTCACAAAAAAATAAATAAAACATTAAAATTAAAAAAAAAAATCAATTCCTTCTTTTTCTACTACATCTTTTCTATTGGTCTCCATGAAGGTAACCACTGGAAACAATTTTTATATATCCAAAAATCTTCCATACATTCACGTAATAAAGACAAACACATAAATATATGCACATGCACTTTTTCCCCCTCACAGTAGGATCACACTTCATATGCTTCATATACCATTACTTTACATACTTTATATAGAGTTCTGTGATGTGCTTTATCACTTGATAATTTATTATGGACATTCTTTCTACTTTACTACATATTGAATAATTCCATTCTTTTGGGGAGAATATTTTCATTCTCTTAAATTTTTAAACTATCTTTTTTACTACCAGAGGACTCCATGCTCATTGTAAAATGTTCAAATACCATGAAAAGATATAAAGCGAAACGTTAAAAGCTCCCTCAAATCTTTGTCTCCAGAAGTAACTGCTGTTAACATTTTCTGAACGTGCATATAAATAAAAAATAAATGAGATGATAGAATAACGTTCTTCTGAAACTTCCCTTTTCATCTTAATCCCATTTTAGACTTGTGTGCGCAGCTGCTCTCCCTGACTTACTCCTCCTCCCCACAGTGTATGGCGGTCCCCTCGGGGCCTACCCTGTAGTTCACTGGGACCTGCTTTACCTGAGACATCAGCTCCTTGTGCATTCCCCTGTGGGCTACCAGTTCCGATTGCCCCCCATTCCCGAACACTGCCCCCTCCTGCCCTCCTTCCTGACCCTATGTTCCTTGGACACTTGAAAAGCCACTCTATCTTCTGCACAGTGGAAGGTGTATGGCTGACTGGTTGCTGTTCACGGGCCCAGATCAGTTGCACTGGAGCTTTCCTTTGCCTTTCCAGAAGGTGTCACTAGAGGATGGAAATTAAGTGATTTTAATGTTTTAAGAGAAAAACAGCCAATTTTGACCATCCCACCTACCATTTTTGCAACTGATGTCCTAGCATTCCTCCATCTCCTTTTCAGCTCTCTCCTCAGCCTCGCCGATGAGAGAACAGTGCTTTTTTCTATCATATCCGATCTTAATTTCATTAATAGATGTCAAGGCAGGGCACTTCGCCTCGGGTCCCCACTCCCTGTGCCTCCCGGTCAGTGTCACTCCTGCGGCACAGACGCCAACTCCTGTCTCTCTCCCTCGGCCTGCAGGGGATGTCAGGAACGACATCTACATCACTCTCTTACAAGGCGACTTTGACAAGTACAACAAGACCACGCAGAGGAACGTGGAAGTGATCCTGTGTGTGTGCGCGGAGGATGGCAAAACGCTGCCTGTAAGGCCCCCTGCTGCTGCCCTGGGTGCCCCAGCCTCCTGGGGTGCTTCTGAAGCTCATAAAGATTGGCTTTTTCCATCCCAGAATGCTCTCTTAACCGCCAGCTGCCTTCGGGATGGCCTTGAGTAACAGAGAGACACTTTAGAGCTTGATTAGCGTACTGGCCCATCGTAAGACCTCGTCTTGTGTTGTCTTTTACGTCAAAGCAGCTTTTCAATGTCTGTCTCTCTCCTTTTATGATCCCTTTTTCTTTTCTTCTATTTCCTTTTTTTTTTCTTCTTTTTTGCTTGCCCTCAGCTTATAGGTCAGCTTTTTGCTGTTAAATGTTGTTCTCATTGAAACCTGAGCTCGTTTATTCAGGCAAAATCCATGACAAGAAAAAGGATCAATACAGAGCCTTGGGCTGATGTGGAGACTCAGGATGGCCTCAAAACAGACATTCCCAACACTTAATCCAACTCCCTGGTACTCAGCAAGAATTCTGATGGAAAGCCTTATTCGTTAATTGGTCTCCAGAGGGCCAACACAGTGTATTCAAGAATGCAAAGCACATTGCTATATTTATACAGCATATGTCCCATATAATATTTGTCATGTGTGTTTACATTTATTTACTTATACCTCCTTTAAGGTTGTCAGCAATTGTGTCCAGTGTGTGGGAGGGCTCTGCTTCTCCATTTCTCCTTTTGGAGTACTGAGCTGAAAATAAAATCAGCTCTCAGCAGCAGTTTCAGTGTGGGCAAATATTCCTCTTAGGCCACAGTAGGTGATTAGATAGCACAGTATGGTGGGGGCATGAGTATTGATGAGTCATCAGGCAGATTTTGCTACCCTTTACCTAAGAACATAATTATCATTCACAGAGGAATTTACTATGTGCCAGGCACTGGGATGAATATGATGCACTGGCATTATTGTTCCCATTTTTACAGGAGTGGAGGGAACTAAGCCTTCAAGTAAAACAACTCTTGCAAGGTCATAAAGTTAGTATATGGTAGAGATGCGGTTTGATTCCAGGTTTCAGGCCCTCTTAAACACTTCACTGTAATGCCTATCCATTAAAAAAATCCTCCAGTTTATTTCTCATATCAAAAAATGATGGTAATAACCACTTCTATCAAATTCTGGGAAGATTCATAATTATTTTTTTTTTAATTTAAAGTAAATCCCAGTTGTCATTTTGTTGGTAAAGACTGGCCCCATTAATTAATATCTCGTTGAGCAAAAATCCAAGTGTTTAAGTCATCCTCTTCTTGTTGGATTCTGAAAAGTAAAATAAGTGAGAGACACTTTGCTCAAAAGAACACAAAAGAAGAGCAGAGGGCTTTTATCTGAAAGGGAAATTGCATTTCATAAATGTATAGACCATTGCTTTGAAGTTATTTTTATCCAGCTACCTGTTGGAGAACTTTTAAAGCTCAGCTTCATTTTTAAAAACACTGATATGCTCGCCTTCAGTGTTGCTGAAGGACAAATTAGAAGGAACATTTAACAGGAATGCAGGCATCTTATCCTGCTTCTGAACCATTCTTCTACCTCTGCACCCTTTCCAGTCACACCCGACCAGGCTGAGCAGACACACTCATCAAAGATGAATATATAAGCAGGTATTCTGGGGGCTGAAATGGAGAGGTAACTATGGGGCACGGTGATAATTTGCAGTTTCCTCTATTAGGGAAGTTATGGGGGAGTTCAGTTGACTGACTATTGAAAATTGCTAAGGAGGCCTGTGGGAGGCTGTTCTTTCTTTATTTGCAGAAATAAATATTACTGCCTAATTAAGTGTCAGGCAGCACACTCAAATACTTTTGATACTGGTGGGTTCCTGTGGAAACAGTTGCCTTCAGGGATATCTATTTCTTTTCCCCTGCAGGTGCACACTGCCCTTGGCAGAGCACTGCCAGAGGACAGAACAGGTTACACTTGTCCTTGGCCCACTTTGGGGTCTCAGGGACCTTGTTCAGGAGGGGCCATAGCAGAAAAGCAAATTCAGTGGACTCTGGGATCAAATAGATCAGGTTAAAATCCCAACCTCCCTTCCTAGTAGCTGTATAATCTTGGACAAGTTTTATTTGTCTGTAAAAGAGGAATCATAATCTCCTCCTCATGTGGTTGCAGGTTAAACAAAATGGTAAGTATAAGGCACCTGGTATGCAGTAAATACACAGAAACAGGAGGGAGGGTAACATTCAGAGAAGGGAGAGCTACTGCAGGTTGATGCCCTGACCAGGAACTGAGGCAGTCAAATGGTCAATGCAATGTGGATGGATGCCTGAAGCAAATTTCAGGAAAAGCGAAAAGGCTTGGATGCCAGCCTGAGAAACCTCTGCTCTTCTGAAACCAGCTAGATTACGGGGGTAGAGGCAGGGTATGGAGGACAGAATAGTGTAATGGTTGAGACCATGAACTCTCAGGCTCAATTTCCAGTGTGGCCTGGATTAGCAGGATGACCTTGAACAAATTACATAATCTCTCTATGCCTACAATTTTCTGTCTGAATAGGAGACCTGCAACAGTTGCACATTGCTTTTGTGAATATCGAATTAGGTGATCTACATAATAAGTGTTCATTAAAATTAGTTACTAGAAAGGTATAGTAGTCTTCTGGTTTGATTCTTGCCTTGTGGATGCTAATTGGTATCTTCCTGGGATGTGGCCTTGTTGGTGAGAGCACTCTGGTTCTCAAAGTGTGTTCGCATCCATGGTGTCATTTCTTCCTTAGGTGATTACTACCACATAAGTAGTTTGTGTGAGGACCCTAATTTTTCCTTCTGCTGAAGTGTGTCTGCTAAGACCAACTCAGCATTTAAGCCCCTAGGCTTTCTCTCAGATTGCCTTCAATTGACCTGAAACCTACTGGGAGTTCTAACTGCTAACTGGGGACCATGGGGTGGGAAATGGGGAAAATTGTTGAACAGGCTTACTTAAGACATATACAAATCTATATTTTCTCTAAAACCAGACTCAGTCCCTGGTTATGATTCTCGACACATGTGGAAACATTCAATTTTATCTCTGAAGTGTTGAGAGTGAGGGTCTTAGGCCTTTCTCAGAGTAGTACTGAAACCTTTTCCTACAACCTTAGGCCATCAAAAATTTTCATCATCAAGGTAGGTTTGTAGGATTTAGTTGCTCACCATACAACAATTTTACTTTCACCAGAGATGTATGTGTATTTTCAGATTTTATAAGCTACATGGGATTCACTGCAGCTGCAGAAACTCTAAGCCCATAAATGTCACTAGATATAAATCATAGGCGGCTGGAAGGTTGTTATGGAACACTGGACAGAGAGTTAGTGGGGCTGAGATGTATGCTGGCTCTGCTACCTTTCTGGGCAAGTGACTTAATCTCTCAGGGCCTCTGTTTACTCAATGTTGAAATGGGGATAATGGCAGTGAATATCTGAGGTGGTTGTGAGGATTGTATTAAGTATGTGTAATGGGCTCAGCATAATGCTGGACAAAACACTCTCTAATTGGTTAGAAAAACTTTGAAAGTATATTTATAGGTCAGTGCCTCAAAAATTTCTGAAAGCCGTCTCATTGAAAACCAAGAGTGTTGTCTTCCTCATTTTTAGATCACTGGTTATTGTTTTTGTTGTTGTTTGTTTGTTTGTTAGAGGTAAGTTCTGAAAGGATGCTATATCCTTATTTTGAAATGGAGTCAATTAGGTTGCAAGTCATTGTTGCTCTACAGCTTGGAAGTAAAGAGGGAGAATTCTAGGGAGAGAGAGGCAGGATTCTCCTTCCCACAAGTTAGCGTCTCTCATTGAGCGGTCCCAAAGTGCTTGCATGTGGCCAGTTTTGGTCATTTAACTTGGTGGTGGTGGTAGGGGGAGATGTCAAGGATCCATTGGTGAATCAGATGGAATCTATAAGAAGCAAGGAGTCTGTCATCCTAAAAATGCCCAGAGGCACACAGTGTTGCAATTAGGGAGCCCAGGGCTCTAAAATCAATTTTTTATCCCTAGATCTCTAGAGACTAGAAGTAAAATTCTATTGGTCTAGTATAAAACACTTAGACCCTTTCTGAGTGACACTAGCTAAAATCTTGTTTTGGGGCCAAACAGATAGAATGAATATAAAGAGAGAGAAGGAAGGGACTAACCTACTCTATTAGAAGATATTCCTTATTACTCTGAGTGTGATTTTTATGGCAAACACTAAATATCCTATACTCTGTATATTCTATGCTCTGTACTCATTCTCTGCTTGGAATGTCTTTCCCACATTTCTGCTCAGAGCCAACTTGGAATCTTTCTTCAAGATTCTCAACTGTCATCGCCTCCAAAAATTCTTCCCTGAATCGTTAGGCTGCACTTAAGTGTCCTTCTCTGTATTCCACTGTAGTGAATACATATGTCTACTATTACATTGCATTTAGTGATTTGTCTGCTTATCTAAAGATTTCTCTGCAAAACTGTGGACTCTCATTGCAGATTTAATATCTGACTAATGCCCATTTCCCAGCACTTGGCATGGGTCTGATACTAGAAGATGCTCAGTAGCTCCCTCTGCCCCTGTATCTGTCTGCAGCTCATGCTCTCTCCTATCACCCAACTTCTGTGTTAGCATCAGAAATCCATCAGAATGCTGCTTGACTGATCTGAGCCTGTTTGTAAACTTGGTGCACATTCAGATTTAAGAAACAAATAGGATTAATAAGACTGGCAGCATGTAGTAACTCCAAGACTGGTTACCATTTACAATAAGTCAGTCACGTCAGTGCCTGGTGCGCTTCAATGATTTCCAGAATGCAAGTAATAGAATTTCTGTAGTTAAGCAGCTGTCACTCCTGGGGCCAGGGATGTTCATGTATAAATCTGTAATTTAGAAGGGTACCTGGCAGAAGGATTGGTGAAGGGAGGGTTTTTCCAGGCCCTAAGGCCATTGTTGGCCTTGGAACCAAAATTGCCCAAGCACAGAAAATGGCAGTTCTATAGTGTTGATTTTTTTTCTCTCTCTCTTTTTCCCCCTTGGGTCAGAATGCAATTTGTGTAGGAGCTGGGGACAAGCCCATGAATGAATATCGGTCCGTTGTGTACTATCAAGTCAAACAGCCACGGTGGATGGAAACAGTCAAGGTAATATGATGATGATGATGATGATGATGATGATGATGATGATGATGATGATGTTGTTGATGATAGCAGCAAACATGTATCTAGGGGTTCTGAGACACCTCCCTAAGACCTGAAGCAAAACCCTAGTGTGTGTCCAGTGGTGTGTCAGGTAGTGAAAATGGTGGCCCAAAGGGTGAGTACCCTGTTTTTCTTGATCGCCCTTCACTAACTCAGGACCAGCCACTAGAGAATTGTCAGTGGTCTTCTTGTGGACAGTGCCCAGCCTACAAAGTTATGTCATTCTGCTCAGCAGTGAGGAGTGACAGAGCTTGCAAGCAAATGTGAGGCTATAAAAGATCACTTAATGCCTGAAAGATACTCTCTTGGGAAGATGTCTCAGACGAAAGTGGCATTAATCACAAATATTCACATTACCAGATTGTCACACTAAGTGGAAGGGCATATTATGCATTGGAAGAAGAATTTGGAATTAATTCAGTGAACAGGGAAGCTTGAATATCTCTACATTGTAATTAGTAGCATTCTTTATTCACTCTGTTCTCTGAACCCAAACTCAAGATGTTCATTTAACTTCCTTTTCCAAGATAGCTACCCAGACCTCAGTGGTTCTTACCCTGTTACCTATATTCCTGTTTTCCTCAGTGAGTCTTCCCAAATGCACTCTCTTCAAAATGATGACCTACCCAACTTCATAGTCAGAAAGCTCTTGGACCACATTGTTTTTACTGTGTTCTCTCGTACTCTAGTTATTTCCCTTTGCTAGCCCTTGTCAGATGGTTGTTAAAATATGCATCTCCCCATGTGAACCATAAGCTTTTTGAGTTGCAGGGCCTCTGCCTTACATCAACATGGCCAGCACATCACATGACCATAGCTTGGAGTAGCCATTCAATTCACAGTGAAAAAATGAATTGGATTGCAGTCCTTCATGAGGTTCTCAGAACAAATCCCTTTGTTCTGTCTGAAATTACAAATGATGGACCTCTTCAGGCTCCAATTTCATTTTCTGGAGCAGAAAGTGCCCCAAAGTATACATCTATTTGGCTTTTAATAGTCATCTCTACAGTGTAAACTTGTCCCTTTAAAAAATCAAAATGGCTTCCTCACAGGTATCTAAACTTCTCTGCTTTGGCTTGAATTACAAGTTATGGAGAGAGCTGTGAGGTGGTGGGAGGTGAGCAGTCCATGGCCAGACCTGATGTGTATTAATCAAAGGGGCAGTAGACCAGCCCTGGGCAGTTAAATGGGTGACCAAGGAGTGGGTGATTTGACTCTGTCTTCAGAAGTAAAAACATCTTGGTATCTGTCCAAGGATGGGAATGAACCCTAGGATTTTCCCAAATATTATTGGATTCAAGCATTTGTGTGAATTTGCATAAACAAGGGTCCTCATGCATACCCTCTAATGACCATTGTTAATTTGCTCAGCCCTGCTGCAATTGCCAGAACTCCTGGAGTGTGTAAGGAAAATGTGCATTGTGCAGTTTGCAGTGCATCAAATCCTGTGCTAAAGTTATGTGACTTTTATATCAATTTGGGAAGATTCATTTTAACCCACTATAATTTACGGACCTCTTTTCATTGGCTAGGAATGCAATTTGCCAAATGGATTACATTTGGTACTTTATTTTCTCTTCATAGCTAGTTCTTATGTAATTTATTTACAGTTCATCAGGCTTGATGGATGGGTAATAAATCAGCATGCAGCTCTCTCAGTTAAATGGTCAGGCTGCCTTTTGTGGTGTGTGTGTGTGTGTGTGTGTGTGTGTGTGTGTGTGTGTGTGTGCTGGAATGGGAAAGTCTGTTTAACTCATTGTCTCCTGAGCTCTGGTTTCTGCCTACCAAGGTGGCTGTCCCTATTGAAGACATGCAGAGGATCCATCTGAGATTCATGTTTCGACATCGATCATCCTTGGAATGTGAGTACCTGACCAAATGGCATCTCTGAAGCTCCCCTAAGGAAGAGGAATGAGATAACTGGGTAGCCCATGTGTCATTTTTTTTCCTGACCTCACAATGCTATTTCCAGCTAAAGATAAAGGAGAAAAGAATTTTGCCATGTCCTATGTGAAGTTGATGAAGGAAGATGGGACCACTCTGCAAGATGGGTGCCATGACTTGGTCGTCTTAAAGGTACCATGAGTTGGATTAACTGCAGTGAGCGGGGTACAGGAAGCCAAGGGAATATGGCAGGATTGCTTAGTGGTTAATAGCAGGGACCACAGAATCACACACACCAGGGTTTACCAGTCATGTGGCCTTGTGCAAAATCTTAACTTCTCTGCCTCTGTTTCCCTCTCTATGGGCCCTCAGTG
The DNA here is from genome assembly GCF_008692635.1 of Crocuta crocuta. Lineage (NCBI taxonomy): Eukaryota > Metazoa > Chordata > Mammalia > Carnivora > Hyaenidae > Crocuta > Crocuta crocuta. The sequence goes on along the minus strand of NW_027528977.1, from coordinate 15,744,271 downwards.
AATAATTGTGAGTATCATATGAGACCACTTCTGTAAACACAACTATGATATGTACATGCAACATTGAATATGTGGAAAAGCTTATTGTTACATACAGACTAGGCTATTGACTGTAAGGAGCCCTGTGGGATATATAGAAGACCAGCAAGAAACATTTGAGAGATGCCTCACTATTGCTAATGGAAACGTATCAGATTCTGGGATCCTGATCCTGCCTCTGACTAAATCTGGAATCATCTCACATGTCTCCCTCAGTGTCAGTTTTCTTTTTTCTTAAGTGTTATGTAGTATTTATGACAAACCATTGAGATGGCCCATGTGGAAGGGCTCTATAAAAGAGTGTATAGATATTGGCTGTCATTATTTTGCATCATGAGACTTGGACTGTTTATAAGAAGTGGGGAGTGTTTGCCTTGATCTCACCCACATGATACAACCTCTCTAATGGCAGCAGGATGCCTATGCTAGCACCTGACTGGAGACAAAGCATGTGGTTGTAAAACAAGACAGGGCTAAGTGGTTGGCATAGGGATCCAATTCTTGTCCTTGGCTCTTGCTCAACCTTGGGGGGTTGAAAACATCCTTTTGCCTATGGTCTCCTTGGCAAACATGCCTCATCAAAGCTTAATTACAAGGTACCCTTCTCTGAGTCTCTCTGGCTTTTCTGGAAACCCACACTTTCCTTCTTCTGCACAGCTCCTGTCTTCTCATTTATGACACATCAAAGTAGTTCTTGGCTTGAAAGCCATTCTTCTCCAGTAGATTGTGAACTCACTAGGGGCAGGGGCCCAGTTGTAGTCAGTTTTCAATTTACTTATTTTCCTTAAGTATCCTTTTTCTTATCTGTAAACTGAGGGTGATAGCAGTGTATACAACAGTGACAGCAGCAACTGTGAGGTTTAAATGGAATGAACTAAAGCATATGAAATACTTAGTGCAATATCCAGTACAAAATAAGGGATCCATAAACATTAACTCCTATAATACCTACCTCTAATCATTCATTTCCACATGCCAAGGGACTTAGGTGTCTATCAACTCTGTTAAGAGCTCTATACAAATTATTCCCATTTAGTCTGCTCAGAATTTCTAGGCAGTAGGTAATATGATTAATCGTTAGTTTAATCATTAGAAAAATGGGACATATCCAAACAATGGGTTCAAGATGACATAGATTTGTGAATGGTAGAACAGGGTCTAGATCCCAGGACTTTCAGATTCTAGTGTGTTTGCTGTGAATTTCTCCTTTAACCTGATTCCTTATCCTGCTCGTGGGCATATTTTAAGATCTCCAGAAATTTAGGAGGAATCAAAATGGCCTGCCAGGGGAATCATCAAATTCCCTCTGTGCTATTAATGAAGTTCACAGAGCCTTGAACTGGTTGGTCAATCCTTTTTCCATTAATGTAGCTTTGAGTTCTTGCCTGGTTTGTGGAAAGATAGCCCTGATACCAGCTGATATTTACTGCTTCTCTGATGATTTTTCTAATTCTGACCCTCTGTACCATACAATATGTAAGGTGGCCACTTCAAACTCTGTGTGGCATTGGGCTTCTACTTCCTTGGGGAAGTAATAAAGGTGTTTTTTTCCAGGGGGAAAGTAAGAAGATGGAGGATGCCAGTGCTTACCTGACACTTCCTTCTTATCGACACCATGTGGAAAACAAGGGGGCCACCTTGAGTCGAAGCTCCAGCAGTGTTGGGGGGCTCTCTGTCAGCTCCCGGGATGTATTCTCCATTTCCACCCTGGTGTGTTCCACAAAGCTCACCCAGAATGGTAATGAAACCATCAAGAGTTGTATATATGTAGTGTGTGTGTGTGTGTGTGTGTGTGTGTGTGTGTGTGTGTTTGTGTGTGCGTGTGTGTAAGTCCAGGAAGGTCCTGAATGGACAGTTTAGTCTAGTAATAGTTATTCTGCTTGTCTGGACTCTATTTCAGTGGGCTTGCTGGGTTTGCTTAAGTGGCGTATGAAGCCTCAGCTGCTACAGGAAAACTTAGAAAAATTGAAGATTGTCGATGGAGAGGAAGTGGTGAAGGTCAGTGGGGCTTCATTTTGTTAAACCATGGGTGGCTTCTGGGGGCAAATGAAGTGTTGAGGAAGATGGGACTTTTTCTCTAACAATGGGACATAGTGTCTCAGATTGCCACGAGAAACCTTTATTGGGAAATTCAGAGGCTGATTTGGTTCAATGATGCTGAAAACATGTTGAGTGGTAGAAAACTATGGTTGTGTTCAGTTTCTGGAAGGAGATCAGCTTGGGTGTAGATCTCAGCTCAACCACTCACCAACTTTAAGTGATAGTATGAATATTTTGTGGGGTTGTTGTGAGCATTCAAGGCAGTAATATTTAAAAATTACTTAGCATAGTCTCTTACACAATATTGAACTAAACATGTAAGTCATACAGATTTCATTAAATGATACCTATTCATTATTTTTGTTGTTATAAGTTGCTATGAAAGTGTTATCTCTTAGTACTACCTACTGTTACTGTTAGAAATAAAAAGTATTCTTAGTTCCTGTTGCTTACAGAATATTATGCATCATACATGAAAGAAAGACATTAGTGCTCACATTTTAAGTGAAACAAGCAGGAAACAATACACATGTCAGATGTATTGTTGTGTCCACATGGTATTGGTGAATATAGTGTCTGAAGTACAGATCTAATGAAGCAACCCTTCTCTCCAGTTCTATGAATTGAGACAAATGTTTCCCACAGGTTGTGATGATCTTATTTCCTTCAGGAATTTGGTCCAGCTAGAAACTCTGAGATTAAACATTTGTACTTGGTAGCTCTGTGTTTTCAGGGACTGTAGGAAATATTAACCCATTCTCTAGGAAGGAAGAGTATCAGATTTTAGTTATTTTCCATACATGGAGAACCAATGGTAGAGTTTTCAGATCAGTGCTTTAAATATGCACCATTGATCCACCTACTTGGTTCAGCAGTAGAAAGAAAATTCTCCAGACATCCTTTTATAAGGTCTATCGTGTTTGGGCAGCTTGGAGAAGCATCTAGGAGACAATTACATTGTCTCTAACTTTGCATTATTTTTTTCTATTTCTAAAAAAAAATGTTATTAAAGTATATACATAGAGTTAAATATGTACAAGCCCTTACCCTAAGAGTATAGTTCACTGTATTTTTACACATATACGCACTGATATACACACCCTCTATATCAAGATACAGAACACTTTTGGCATTGAAGTAGGCTCCTCTTACCCCTTCTCAACCTCCCCTATATTGAATGCCATCATAGATTTTTTTTCGCTTGTTCTTGAATTTCATAAAAACAGAGTAATAAATAATGTACATTGCTGTGTCTGACTTATACTCCACACGGTTCTCATGAGGGTTATCCTTGTTGTTGAATGTAGACGTAGTTTGCTCTTTTTTATTACTATGGAGTATTCTGTAGTATTAAAATACCATCATATATTCATTCACACTGTTGATTGACAATTGGGTTGCTCCAAGTTCTGGCTCTTGTGAAGAAAGCTCCCTGGAACTTTTGAATGCAGCATGTGGTAGATGTGTACTCTCATTCCCTTGGGGATTCACTGAGGAGTGGGGTTTCTGGGTCACCTGCACTCTTCTCTAATGTGACCTTCATTACTTTGTCCAGTTTCTCCAGGATACTCTGGATGCCCTCTTCAATATCATGATGGAGCATTCTCAAAGTAATGAGTACGACATCCTCGTCTTTGATGCATTGGTAAGAAAGAAGCAACGGGTGTTTAATGACAGTAGACATTGATGTGTGTCTCACTGTGAGAACACTGAGAACTTGTGGCCCCTGGGGCCCTTTTGTGAATTTCTTTGGAGGTATTGTGATTTTCGGTAATTAGAGCAATGAATGAAATGCTGAGGATTTGGGGTTTTTTTGTTTGTTTGTTTGTTTGTTTGTTTCTAGTTCATTTGAAAGCATGGTAGGGTGAGTGAAAGGGGAGTTTTAAATGTTGATGTCATATTGGCACTGGCTGTAAGTATGTGAAGCTAGATACCATGAATAATGGCTTTAGCTTTCCATGAATGCTGGGAGCTTATCTTTGGCCAGGTTGTGAAGCACCCAAAATGTTTCCTACCTCCTTCTTTCTCATAGTCTCCAACTTCCCAGAATCATTACATCCTCCTGCACACCCAGAACATTTTATAGTGGCATGCAATCCCAGTCCTTCCTCTTCCATCTTCCCAAATGATCTGTTCCTCCTCTCTGTCCCAACTCATGTTTTCTTAGTATCATGTCCACAGCAGGGTATCAGTGACCAATAAAGTCTTCTTTTTTCCTATTGCAACTCACTTTATTTTGTAATTTTTTACATTCTTTTCTTTTCTTTCTTTCTTTCTTTTTTTTTTTTTACAAATAGTTTATTGTCAAGTTGGTTTCCATATAACACCCAGTGCTCATCCCACAAGTGCCCTCCTCCATGCCCATCTCCTCCACCCCCCCCCACATTAATACATTAACTGCTTGTTTCAGTGACACTTACATTTTAAAAAGCTTACTTGGAAACAACTGTGACTTAATGCAGTGCTTCCCAAAGGGTCTCCTGGAAAGGTAGCCTGTAAGAAGTGCTAGACATTGTATGACCCTCTCAGAGATTCACAACGCATGTAGGAATGCTAAAAAGTCCCTGAAGTAAAGATGATAGTCTAACAATGATATCCTGAAATTTGTCAAACTTATCTGACCATGAAGCCCTTTTATCCTATAACACCCTGTAACACACTTCATGAAACACTTTTTACAAAAGATACTACTTTAATGAAACAGACTAACAATATATTAGTGAGTTAATTCCTTGGCAAAATAATTTTGCTGGAGATTTAATTGTGCCATGTGATTATGGCTTCTTGTTGGGTCTGACCCCCAAAACCTGATTCCTTGAATTTTCCTCAGATCTACATAATAGGACTCATTGCTGACCGGAAATTTCAGCATTTTAACACCGTTCTGGAGGCTTATATTCAACAGCATTTCAGTGCCACCTTGGCTTACAAGTAAGTTACTGTACACATGGGGATTTCTTATCCACCTCCTACTTGCCCTCCAGAATGCCCAGGGCACAAGGAACTTGAGTATTTTCCTCTTGTACCGGGCTGTGTGAGTTCTTCCTTTTATGATAAGACCCAGTCCATGATGGGTTATTTGGATTAAATAAAAATATACAAACCCATAGTTTAGAATGAATATTTTTTTGTGGTAGAAGTACATGAAAGCATTCATTCATTCAGTTGATCAGCTATCAATTATTGAGCAGTACTTGTAGTAGACACTGGAATTCAGAGGCTAGAGAGGAGAAAGTGCACATGCCAAGTAGCCCATTATAGCTTGGACACAGAGCATTGATGGTTACAGGCGGGAGGTGATGCTGGAGAGGTTGGGGAAAGGCCGGTTTTCCAAAGGGCCTTGAAAGCCAGGCCAAATAGTTTGAAGTCTCCTTGCTGGTAATGAAGAAACATGGAAAGTTTCTCAGCAAGGGAATTCCACGATAATATTAGAAGTTTTTTTTTTTAATCGGAAACAAATGCTGAAAAGAACATTATCACACCAATATTTCCACTTATATCTTGATTATGACTAGTTTTCCTAGTCAAAAGATTATTTTTCCTCACTAGTTTTTCCTTTGATGGCTTTTAATGGTCAGGAAATACTAATTCACTCCCTGTATTAAATACATATATTTTAAGCAGAGTTATTTTTATGGCTACAAATGAGTGAGTAAGCTTAGCTGTACCACCACCTTTAACCTTTGATTGAATGCTTTATAATTTACCGAGCAAACTAATCACCATGCTGTGAGTTAGAAAGAGATGTATTTTCAAAATATAATCCCTTATTCAGGAAATTGATGACGGTGCTGAAGACTTACTTGGATACCTCCAGCAGAGGGGAGCAATGTGAGCCGATCCTAAGAACACTGAAAGCTTTGGAATATGTGTTCAAGTTCATTGTTCGGTCGAGGACATTATTTTCACAGTGAGTGCTTGTTATGTAAGAGTGATTGATTAGTTCTGCAGTTCCTCTGGGATACAACAGTATTTGTGTAATCGGAGAGATTCTTTTATAAAATTACAACCAGCCATTGATCAAAAACAACTTAAAAATCCAACATAGAGAGTTATGAATAGGTTATAATTGTTCCCTCCAAGCTCATTCGGGGAAAAATCTAAATCTTAACATGTTATAGAGTTATGTTTCATCCAATGAACTTGATTTGTGATTTGAGGCTCTTCTGTATTTCATCTATCATTCTTCATTTGATTTGAGATATGGTGAAAACTTTCCAGGAATCCTCAATGATAGAGGTCCTGGGAGTGGAGAGAGCAGAACTTGGGGAGTTTGACAGTTATTTGGCTGTAGCAGGTTGTGCATGACAGATGAGATGGTATTTACAGTTGATCTGTCTGTCCTTGAGATCTTAGTAGCAACAACTGAGCTGACGTGTTAGCACACCTAAGAGATTTGATGGTTGATGAACAGTTACCGAGGTGAGCTGCTCTTTTGAAGGGCTTCAGAGATGGAGGCATTCAAATGCAACATGCAAAAGAACAATTGATGTTCATCCTGGCTACAAGGAAAGCAAAGCTAGGCAGGGGGTTGGATGTGATTGTGTGTATGATCAAGTTGTCTGTGTGTGATGGGAAATAAGAAAAACATACACGGAATGTATTGTCTGGATTCTCATCAGTGTAAACAAAGAACATTCAACTTAAACTGATTTAGGAAGAGTAGGACTTTATTTTATTTCACATTTTTAAAAAAATCCAGAGGGCAGTTGGCCTCAGATATGGCTGCATCAAGATAATTGATGCCATCAGGATAGTCTCTGTCTCTCTAGATCTTGCCTCTGCTTTCCTTTTGTTGGTTACCCTCTGAGGCAAGTTTTTAAATGTGAAAGCCACTGGAAGCCTCAGGTTCCTATTCTAATTTAAGCAACTGTAAGTCCTTTGCTGGTCCAGCAAAATCCTGTGCCAAGAACTATCTTTGGTCATGTGCTAAGGAAACAGTATGACCAAGGAAATGCATGCAGATTATGTGTTTGTAGTCTCATGTGTACCTCTGGAGCCATGGGTCAGGTCATCCACTTATCCTGCAGACTTGTTTAATTGGAGAGATGGCTTCCTAAAAGTAAGTAGAAGTCTGTTGTCATCATTTTGACCAACTGATGCGCTACAAAAGTTTCATACTTGACAGGCATCTGAAATGTTAATCATTTCAGATTATCCTGAAACATTCTTTGAGATTTCAGGTGAGAATAGAAAGAGATAACTGTCTTGCACCATGTCACAAAACATATGTTCATTCTTCTTTTTAATTTTGGATTCTTTTTCAAGTCTATATTTTTCCTTTTAGAATTGATGCAGATTTTATTTATTTATATATTTATGTGTTTATTTATTATTAATTTAAATCCAAGTTAGTTAACATATAGTATAGTAATGATTTCAGGAGTAGAATTTAGTGATTCATCACTGACATATAATATGCAGTGCTCATCCCAACAAGTTCCCTCCTTAATGCCCATTATCCAACTCCTCTCCAGAAATTCTTAGTTTGTTCTCTGTATTTAAGAGTCCCTTATAGTTTGCCTCCCTCTGTTTTTCTTCCTTTTCCTTCCCTTCCTCGATGTTCATCTGTTGTTTCTTAAATTCCACATATGAGTGAAATCATATGATATTTGACTTTCTCTGACTTATTTTGCATAGCATAATACACTAGTTCAGCCTATGTTGTTGCAAATGGCAAGATTTCATTCTTTTTGATTGCCAAGTAATACTCCATTGTGTGTGTGTGTGTGTGTGTGTGTGTGTGACATCTTCTTTATCCATTCATCCATCAATGGACATTTGGGCTCTTTCCATACTTTGGCTATTGTTGATAGTGCTGCTATAAACATTGGGGTGCATGTGCTTCTTCAAAACAGCATACCTGTATCCCTTGGATAAATACCTACTAGTGCAATTGCTGGGTAATAGTGTAGCTCTATTTTTAATTTTTTGAGGAATTTCCATACTGGTTTCCAGAGTGATTGCATTAGTTTACATTACCACCAATAGTGTAAAAGGATTCCCTTTTCTCTGCATCTTCACCAACATCTGTTGTTTCCTGAGTTGTTAATAGCCATTCTGACAGGTGTGAGGTGACATCTCATGGTGGTTTTTATTTGTGTTTCCCTGATGATGAGTGATGTTGAGCATCTTTTCATGTGTCTGTTAGCCATCTGGATGTCTTCTTTGGAAAAGTGTCTATTCATGTTTTCTGCTCATTTCTTCCCTGGATTATTTGTTTTTGTTTATGTTTTTTTTTTTTTGGGAGGGTGTTGAGTTTGATTAGTTCTCTATAGGATTTGGATACTAACCCTTTATCTGATATGTCATTTGCAAACATCTTCTCCCATTTTGTAGGGTGCCTATAGTTTTGTTGATTGTTTACTTTGCTGTGAAGAAGATTTTTCTATTGATGAGGTCCCAATAGTTCATTTTTGCTTTTGTTTCCCTTGTCTCTGGAGACATGCCTAGTAAGAAGTTGCTGCAGCTGAGGTCAAAGAGGTTGCTGCCTATCTTATTCTCTAGGATTTTGATGCTTTCCTGTCTCAAATTTGGGTCTTAAATCCATTTTGAATTTATTTTTGTGTATAGTGTAAGAAAGTGGTCCAGTTGCATTCTTCTGCATGTCGCTGTCCAGATTTCCCAACACCATTTACTGGAGAGACTCTCTTTTTTCCATTGAATATTCTTTCCTGCTTTGTCAAAGATAACATGGCCATACATTTGTGGGTCCATTTGTGGTTCTCGGTTTTCTTCCATTGATCTATGTGCTTGTTTTTGTGCCAGTGACATACTGTCTTGATGATTACAGCTTTATAATGCAGCTTGAAGCTCAGAATTGCATGCTTCCAGTTTTGGTATTCTTTTCCAACATTGCTTTGACTATTTGGGTCTTTTCTGGTTCCATACAAATTTTAGAACTTTTTGTTTTAGCTATGTGAAGAATGTGGTGTTATTCTGATATGGATTGCATTGAATGTGTAGATTGATTTGGGTAGTACCTACATTTTAACAATATTTGTCCTTCCAATTCGTGAGCATGGAATGTTTGTTTTCCCATTTCTTTATGTCTTCTTCTTTATTTCATAAGTATTCTATAGTTTTCAGTGTACAGATCTTTAACCTCTTTGGTTAGATTTATTCCTAGGTATCTCATGTTTTTTGGTGCAAATGTAAATGGGATCAATTCCTTGATTTCTCTTTCAGCAGCTTAGTTACTGGTGTATAGAAATGCAACTAATTTCTGTGTATTGATTTTTATATCCTGCGATTTTGCTGAATTCATGTATCAGTTCTAGCAGCTTTTTGGTGAAGTCTTTCAGGTTTTCCACATAGAGTGTCATGTCATCTGTAAAGAGTGAAAGTTTGACTTCTTCCTTGACAATTTGGATGCCTTTTATTTCTTTTTGTTGTTTGATTGCTGAGGGTAGGACTTCCAATATTATATTGAACATCAGTGATGAAAGTAAACCTCTCTTTCCTGTTCCTGACCTTAGGGGGAAAACTCTGTTTTCCCCATTGAGAATATTAGCTATGAGTCTTTCATAGAAGGCCTTTATAATGTTGAGGTATGTTCCTTCTATCTCTACTTTCTTGAGGGTTTTTACTAAGAAAGAATGCTGTGTTTTGTCAAATGCTTTTTCTCCATCTATTGAGAGGATCATATGGTTCTTATCCTTTTTTAAATTAATGTGATATATCACATTGACTGATTTGCAAATATTGAACTAGCCCTGAAGCCCAGGAATAAATCCCCCTTGATTATGGTGAATAATTTTTTTTAATGTACTCTTGAATTTGATTTGCTAGTATCTTGTTAAGAATTTTTGCATCCATGTTCATCAGGGAAATCAGCCTGTAATTCTCCTCTTTAGTAGGGTCTTTGTCTGGTATTGGAATCAAGGTAATGCTGGCTTCATAGAATAAGTTTGGAAGTTTTCCTTCCATTTCTTCTTCTTGGAACAGTTTGAGAAGAATCAGTATTAACTTTTCTTTAAATGTTTGGTAGAATTCCCCTGGGAACCCATCCAGCCCTGGACTCTTGTTTTTTCAGAGATCTTTGACTACTGATTCAATTTCTCTACTGATTATGGGTCTGTTCAAGTTTTCTATTTCTTTCTGTTTCAGTTTTGGTAGTTTTTATGTTTCTAGGAACTTATCAATTTCTTCCAGATTGCCCAATTTGTTGGCAAATTGCTCATAATATTCTCTTTTTATTGTTTGTACTTCTGCAGTGTTGGTTGTGATCCCTCCTCTTTCATTTGTGATTCCATTTATTTTGGTCCTTTCCTTTTTTCCTTCCTTTTTTTTTTTTTTTTTGATAATGGCTAGGGAGTTTATCAATTTTGTTAATTCTTTAGAAGAATCAACTCTTATTTTCATTGGTCTATTCTACTGTTTTTTTTTAAATTTTGATATCATTGATTACTGCTCTAATCTTTATTATTTCACTTTTTCTCATGGGGTTTGGCCTTTGTTTGCTGTTCTTTTTCTAGCTCCTTTAGGTATAAGGATATGTTGTGTATTTGAGACCTTTCTTCCTTCTTTAGGAAGGCTCTTCCCTCGTCAGTGCTGCTGGGGCTCTAAGTCACCTTTGGCTTCTTAAGGAGTGGGGTACTCTCTTATTTCATCACAGCATATGGAACATCATTGATACAGATAAAATACCCAAGATGCATTTTGGGGGATAAGACAATGCATTTGGTCAGAATAGATGCCTCTAAAATAATCCAGGCCTAGGGGCACCTGGGTGGCTCAGTTGGTTAAGTGTCCAACTTCAGCTCAGGTCATGATCTCACGGTTCATGGGTTCGAGCCCTGTGTTGGGCTATGTGCTGACAGCTCAGAGCCTGGAGCCTGCTTTGGATTCTGTATCTCTCTCTCTCTCTCTCTGACCCTCCCCTGCTCACGCTGTGTGTCTCTCTCAGAAATAAATAAAAAACATTAAAAAAAAAAAATAATCCAGGCCTAATCTTGAGTCTTTTCTCATGAACAAAGTATAGGCTGACCTACAAAGAAGGTCTAGGGCCTCATGCTGAGGGAAGATGGTTTTCCTGTGTCTTGTTCATTTTAGAATCTTGATCAATGGTTTGCTCTCCAGGTTGGCATCAAAGACATCGGGAAGCGATGGAGGTATTTCCCCATATTAGGAGGGCATTTTACTTGGAAACTAGAAAATAGAAAGTTTGAAATTTCTAAGCCAGCTGGTGACAAATCATAATATAATTATTACTTTTGGGACTTATTGTGTCTGGTATTGTGTTTCATTTTGCTGTTATCTCTTTGTCTTCTTTTCTCATGTGCATAATTTCAGCTGATCTAGCTTCCATTATGTTCCCTTGCCATTTTTCTTTTCATATACTGCACATGCACGTTTGCAAAGGCTAGGGATTATCCTGTATCAAAATGTAGGATGCAGTTGCGTAGGGGAAGAAGAGAAGTTGTTGAGAAAGATTGGATTTTTTAAGGATTATTTATTTCTATCACATAGCCAAATAATGTGATTCACCTGTGTTCTCTCTTATGTCACTGGCTCCTGTGTCAAAGTCTGGGACAGGTGTCTGGACATATACCCGTGCCATAGTTGCATTCTCCCCTCTCTTGAAGCTGGGAGAGCAGGTTCAAGCTTTCACCATAGGGAGGCAGGCTTAAAAATATGGGAAACTCCTAAATCATGGCAAATGTGTCCAAAAGATGCTCAGTAGCCATCAATATGACCAATATCCATTAGGCTTTTCTGGAATGACTGAGCTTCTGGGAGATACAGAGCATAGTGAGAAACATTCAGAAAAAGTGGAAATGATTATCATCTAGGCATTGAGCTTCTTCATAAAATTTCTTGCAGTACCTTTTATCCTAAAGCTCAGACAACCAGCTGAGCTGGTCCCTGAGATTTCGAAGCTGTGGAATTACTCAGAGTCCAAAGCAGCCTGTGCTTCCCTGAATCACATGATGGGCACTGAATAGCTTCCATTTCTGCTGGCCAGGCACGTAGAAATAAGGCTGCAGTGCTGGATGACTCTCTAAAAGAGAGAGGACCCAGAGCACAGTGCTACAGTGGGATTTGTTCCCACTTGTCTGTGGTCCTTCCAAACCCTAATGCTGCCATAGGCTAGAGTACTGGGGGCAATGTGTGCTAATGCTTATGTTCATGTTGTACTGGTCGGCATTGGCTCAGTGATGCCTAGTATTCCCACTAGACAGACTTGGGAGGGAGTCATATGTTTGTCCCTGTACCCAGCTTAGTGAGTGATCTACCCTCTCTGAGCCTCAGTTTCCTCATCCATAAATGGGGATAAACCAGCTCTTAGTGTTTTAATGATGAAATGAAATTACATGTAGAAATTTCTCCACATAGCATCTAGTACTTTATTTCATAAATGTAACTAACATTACCTGTTACCATGTTTTTACCTGGACAAGACAGCAGGGGTGCTTATTTCAAAAATTCAGATTTAAGTTAATAAATGGTGTCTTGATCCATGCTCAGAATTTGGCTTACTGTTCATGCTATCCTAAAGCTGTCTTGCTGTGTTTGTTTGTTTGTTTGTTTTTAAGGAGGAAGGGATATCTTTCCCAGGTGTCTGCTTTTTTTAGGATAACAATGTAGGGACTTTTACGGCCTCGTGAATTCACCTTGGTCGGTTGCTGGCCCATTGACTGGCCTGTGCTTATATCTGCTGTGTGTGTGGTCAAGCCCTGTGGGCCCAAGCAACTATGTACCCACCTCTCTGCTCCCTGCTTGCGCTGCCTGTCTTTGCTTTTGTTTCATGCCTCCTGCTCTCCTTACAGACCTACTTATTCACTTCTTGCTCTCTCCTCCTTCTCTGTATGCTCCCAGTCTCCTGGGGCTGCTCTTGCATCTCCATATCCCTCCTTCACCTCTCTCCTCCCCACTTCCTTTGCTTAGGAGAGGCTCTCAGCTCCATGGTTAAAGGCACAGACTTTGGAGCTAGCTACTTGGGTTTGAATTCTGCATTGGAATCCTACCACTACATTTAGTAATGTTTATGACCTTAGGCAGATTATTTTGTCTGCTCAAAGCTCAATGTCCTTGCGTGTAAAACAGCCATGTATGTACAAACCCTTGCAGGGCTGTGGTGCAGGCTAAATAAGGTAATGGATGTCAGGCACTTAGCACAGCGCCTGTCACATAGCAAGCGGCTATAGTTATTATCATCTGCTAAGTACATTCCACCTGTTACCTCCATTAGTTTCACAAAAATCCTATGGAGAACCTCATCTCCCCACTTCATCTGCTCCTACTCTTGACTCACTCTGTGCCAGTCATGCAGGCCTCTTTGCTGTGGCCCAGGCCCCTAACTCAGGGCCTGGGCACCTCCCCCTGATATCTTCCTCACTTACTCCTTCTCCTCTTTCACATCCCTGCTCACATGTCTCTTTCCCTACCCTATTGAAAATTGCAGCTCCTGCCCCAACACTTCTGATTCCCCTCCCTGTCACCCTGTGTTTGATCTTTTTGCCCCCTTCCCCAGAGAGCTAATCACATGGTAATGTACTATACAATAATTAAGAATGCTTTTGTTTATTGCCATCTCCCTGCTAGAATGGCAGTCCCCAAGCGCCTGTCTTGGACTATTTCATGCTGTCTCCCAAGCGCTGAGAATAGCACATGGTGGCACTGGCATTCGTTCAATGTGAAATGGGATGCCATTTCTGTCCCCCTTTCAGAGATAAGGAAACTGAGGTTTTGATTCAAACTTAAGAAGGTCACACTGCTAAGAATTAGCAGAGTGAGGCTTCATATTCTACCTCATCTGATTAAGCACATTTAAGAACCAGCACTTTGTTGGGGGTCATGCAAGTATAAAGTGTGGTTGGCTAGGATGGGGAGCTGTCTGGAGTGAAAAGAGCTGCTCCTGGAAGGGTGGACTTGTTGGGTATCATCATCAAGGCTGTGGAGAGGCCTGAGGATGTTCAAGCTCAGGTACTGTCATCCCTAAATACAGTAGGATGTCAGTAAAAAATGGGGAAAAAAAAAAAAGACTTGGAGCAGAAGTCAGGAAAGACAACTGGAGCAGTTGTCAGGAAATGATTCCTTGCTGTTGTGGCAAAGCTGTCCAGGCAACCATGACTCTATCCTCATGTCCTCTCAAGGAATGAAGAAAGAAAAGCTGACTTAGGACCAGACCAGGTAAGCTCACACTCCTTGAAGGAGTCACTAGGCAGGGGAAGAGAAATGTACTCAATGTCCTGAAAGGAGCCGCAACATCTCAGGAATATTCCTGCTCCCCAACCCCTCACCTGGACGCCAGGAAGGATGGCCATGGTGTGCACAGTGCCATTTGCCAGCACTGGGGCATCTACTCCATCAACATAGGCATCAAAGGAGCACAGTTCACACCTCCAGTGGATACGGCAGTCTGGCTCAATTCATCCAGGGCCAGACATCATTGCCCTTTCTCTGCTTGCCTTCGGCATCTGGAGATCAGATCTCTTTTGCTTTTGATTCTGCATCTTGCTTAATTCTTCCCATATCCCCTCTCAGCCCCCCTCCTCGCCTTCCCACCAGCTCAGTTTCTTCTTATGTAAATATTATATACCAGTTCACCCTCCTGGCCATGCATATGTTAGGCAGCAAGACTATCTGAATAAAGCTCAGGCATGCTCAGTGTAGCCTGCAGTCAGAGGGAATATATAAGCCTCTGCCTTTTAAACAAATACAAATTTAACTCGAAGGCACTTGCCAGTGTGATTTGTTTTCATTGTTCATGTATGAATAAATATTTAAATGTAATCATCTGTTTATGCCGAGCATGGGCTGGAGTGCCCATCACATTGTTATTCCTGTTTCTCCTGCATAAAATTTGTTTGTATGTTAATGCCATTTATTCCTATGTAAGCCTCTGTTTTTGGTTTTGAATATAATTTAACTTTTTGATGACAGTAATGGCTCAGTAAACTACACAAATGCAGTTAATGGAATTATTTTATGATAACATTAACTTGGCATCAGATCAGAGTGGAAGAGAAAACTGTCATCAAAGGGATATTGTCAAACAGTTACTTCTCTTTAATTTATTATCTATTTTATGAGTTGCTACAGTGCTGATGGGGAGCTAACAGCCTGTTTATTACAAACATGTGGAAGCACTTTGTAAACCAGGAAGTAAGTAGTCGTCATGTAACATGAAATTGTGCATATGCGTGCATTTTAAATAGCCCTCTTTTTCCTTTGCTTATAAAAATATTAGCAAACATTCACTGAGCACCTATTATGTGCTAGGCACTTTAAGTGCTGGAGACTCTGAAATTAATAACAAAGTCTTCCTTAAGTAGCAGCAATCCAGCGGTCATGAGTGACATGTATCCCAGCAATCAAATCCCAGTTCCCTGGCATAAACAATGGTCAATGATATGATGCAAATAAGGCTCAGGGAGCAGACAGGTTTAATGACAAACTCCACCTCAGGAGGATCAGTAATTCTCAGAGGAGGTGGCACTTTAAACTAAACATTGAAAGGCATTCAAGAAATTAGCCCATGGGGGCAAATAAGAATCACAAATTCCAAGTAGAGGGAATGGCATGAGGAATAGAACTTCCAATTTCTCCTGTTACTCCAGGATACCACTTATTAAGCCTCTCTTCTGTGCTCGGCCCTGTAACACTTGTTACTCTACCTCACTTAATACTCACAGCAACCCTGCAAAGTATAGGTATTACGATGTTTATTTCACAGAAGAGGAAATCGAGCCCCAAAGAGATACAGAGAGTGACTCTAGGTCACACAGCTAGATGTCAGCAGGGAGGGATATGAAATCAGAGCCAGGTTCTTTGTGCTGTGCTATGGCCATGGACAGCACGCTTGTGGGGAAGAGCAGCTGGTGGGGATAGCTGTGCTGGTGGAAGACACTGCTTGAAGTTGGACTGGTGACACCTTGATTGCCAAACAGAGGAGTCTGATGTCATCCTCTATGCCAGGGGCAATGAGCATAAATGCTGCCCTCCGTCTTCAGAGCACAGAGTGAGTGCCCCAGCCGATGCAGATACTCATCCACTGAGATCAGGTAAAAAGATTAACTGTCTTTATTTTGTTCCAAGAGGAAGAAATAAAACTTTGTAAACATCTGACTAAGAATACTTGGTTATAATTTATAAATAAATAAGCATCTGTCAAGAATCATGCTTAATTTTTTTTTCTTATTGTGCAGTTTGCAAACCCCTGCTTTTGTCAGTGGGAGCCATTGAAACTCTAAAGCAGGAGTTTTACATGATTTAGATTCATGTTTTATTTTTTTTTAATTTTTTTTTAATGTTTTATTTATTTCTAGGGGAGAGAGAGAGAGAGACAGCGTGAGCAGGGGAGGGTCAGAGAGAGAGTGAGTCACAGACTCCGAAACAGGCTCCGGGCACTGAGCTGGCAGTCAGCACAGAGCCCGACACGGGGCTTGAACCCACGAACTGCGAGATCATGACCTAAGCGAAAGTCGGACGCTTAACCGACTAAGCCACCCAGGCGCCCCTAGATTCATGTTTTAGAAAGATCACTGAGGAAGAAAAGTTAGTGTATGGCAAGTGATGTAGAGGAGGGACGGCAGGAGTTTAATCATGAAGTGGTCGCAGGGATCCAGGCAAGAAGACTTGACTTAAGGCAGGCACAGTGGTGCTGGAAAAGAAGGGGAGGAGAAAACTATGGTGTATAAATGGCAGGATTGCCAACACTCATTGCATATGGGTAAGGGTGGAGTTGGAGGAAAGGGCCAGATCAACTGATCTGTGGTTGAACTTTGTGGCCCATTTGATTAGACGTTGCTCATCAGCATGATGAATACAGGGTAGGAGAAGTTTTGGTGGAGAATGGTGTATTCTGATAAATTTTGAGATGTTTATTGGCATAGCACGATAGAAATATACAGCATGCAGTTAGATACAAATCTGGAGTTCAGGAGAGTAAAGAGTAGAAATATAGTTTTGGTAGAAATTGATCCAAAGAGGTATTTGAAGGTATAGCACAAGGTGAACAATGCTATAAAATTCAGGATGAAACCCAGGAGATTAGCAGGTTGAAGGGATGGATGAGGGGAGAGTCCTCCCAGGGAAGGCTGATCAGGGACATAGAAGGGAAAGCAGGAAGACTGGCATTTCAGGGGTCAGGAAAGAGCATTTCAAGGAGGCAGTATCAGCAATACCCACATGCTATAGCAAAGTCCTAGGGACTGAAAACTGATCAGAGGCAAGATATTTTTCAGTGAGGAGGTCTTTGGTGAATTAGCCAGCCCTTCCCCAGAACATAGCATCTTTCCTAATATCCAGTTGGAGGCTCTAAAGAGGCAGAGGGATAGGGCTTTGAGGTGTTATCGATTTCCCATCATCTTCATGTGAATTACCTAAACTGTGGATCGTCCTTTGCCAGGGTGTAGACTGGTGTCTCCCTGCAGATCCTTCAGAGGCTGAGTAAACTGCTTCCTATTGGGTGCCATCTCTTACTTGGCTCACAGCAAAGTGTAAAACACTGGGCTTGTCTGCTTCCATTGTCCCTTTAAATGGCTTAATTTTGCAGAACAAGACTATCTATGCTGTAGATAGTTAAGGGAAAGGCCGTGGATGACACAAGATATTCATTCTTCCAGGTTGAAGCAGTAGACAATTTCCTTTTCTTGTTAACTCGTCTTTAGACATCTAGAAGCCTAGCTTGCTGGCAGAATCCTTGCCTTCGTGCAAAAAAATGGCTGTTCCTGTGAAACGCTGCGGCTGACAGTTCCTCAGAGAATGACTTGGGTGAGAGATCAATTTACTGAATAAATATGTAGATTTAGGAAATGTGTTTGCAAATCCCCTGTAACTAAATATGAACATGCAAGATAATAAAGGGTCTGGTTCATCAGAGGGGTGAGATTCACCAAGCTAACATAATTGTCAGGGATGCTGAACTGAATCAGGGTGGCTAGGTGCACTTGGTGATCTACTTCAGATGCACCTGAGGCAGTGTCACTTCAAAGTGGAATTTGTTTCCTTAATAGAAAATAATATATTGCTCAGTTGTTGGGCTTGCTGCTTATTTTGTCTTTGGGGTGGATAGAAAGTTAAAAAGGACTTAGTTATGAGGCCCAGATGGTCACTGCCCTTGAAGTCTCCAAACTAGCCTCTCTGTCACTCAGATCAACTCTGCTAATGCAGCTAATTCAATTCAGTCTAGTTCATTGACTCATTCAATAAATATTTTTCAGTCCTTCTATTTGGCTAAGTTTTATGCTAGGACACTGCAGTCAATAAGACAGATGTAGCCCAACCCTCATTCTGCCCTTGTCTAATACTGGGGAAGAGAAAATAAAAAGCAAGCAAATATACCAAGTAGTTGCAAACCATATTAAACACCGATAAGGGAAATATACGAGTAGTTAAGATACGTGGTACAACATAATGATGAAGAATCCCAGTAACAAACTACCTGTGTGACCTTGGGCAAATGACATAACATCTGTACCTTAGTGTCTGCGTCTAATGTTGGATTTACATCGTAGTGCTATTCACTATGTGCATTCTGAAGAAGTGACATTTCAACTGACCCGTGAAGGACACTAATGAACCAGCCATACAAAGGATGGAAGGAAGAGTCCTTTATGGAGGGAAGGTCTGAGCAAGTACTCTTGAATAAGAAAGAGCTTGAAGTTTCTGGGAAAGTTAAAGAAGACTAGTGTGACTAGTGAGCAAAGGGAAGAATAGGAGGAAGGTGGCTAGGCGAGAGCAGTAGAGCCTGCCATGCAGGGTTTATTCTCAGTGTGTAGCCAACGCATTCTGCAAGCATTTCACTGAAAATGCTGGCACACTGGGTAGTGCACTGACACTTACATGGTGAGGAGGGCTGGTGTGACGTATCCCCAGGATGGATTGGTGTGGCTGCCTGGACTTGTGTTCAGGAGGACACTGAGGCTGCATTTAGAGGTAGCTGCACAGGGAGCTGTGGCTGATTAGTGATACCTACATTGAGCAGCTCACTGGGAAGTGATAGAATCATTAATTCCTGTGTTAATTACACAGACCCTGTTAGGAGTGAAGGGCTCTGAGTTCAAACAGAGTGTATACTGTCCTGCAAGGCATTTGTGTTCTGGATTATAGTAATTCTGTATTTAAAATTAAACAGTGTGTGTTTCATATTCCCACTAACCTCTTTGGTTGTATCCTATAAGACACACATGATAGAAACTGGCCACTCTCTAATTAGATTAGGAACAGACACAGCCTGGGCTCCTCAAATCACTGAGGAGTCCCTTTGATTTTTCCTGCACTTCTCTCAACTTTGCTAAGCATCATTGTCTCACGATCACAACACTTACAATTTTTTTGAAGCTATATACGTTTCAGCCACTGTGAATTTTTGGTTTGAAATTTTGGACATTTTTTTAAGTATATGATTATAGTCACTTCTCAATTATCTGTTAATATACTAAAGATAGTGTAAATACCCATATTACCCAAAGTAGTGGATAATGTCAAAGTCATTCCATTTGATCATCAGCGTGTGCTCTGTAGAGACTCATACTCGTGCATAGGTGAACTTCTCAGAAGGATGTTCTTCCAAATCACAATTTGCAGGGCTAAATCATATCTTTAGTTATCATGTCCTGATTTTCTGTCAGATAGGCATTCTAGGAAGAGAGAAGAGCTGCTGGTCTTGGGTACCATAGGGGCCATAACAGTGAAGAGCTCGGCCAGAATCAAATATATTTTGTGAACAAACCACAAATGATAGTGCTATTATGTTAACAATTAAGGATATCCCAAATAGCATGAGCCACAGCATTTTATGACTGCTGGCCTCTCTCCTCTGAAACATTTTCATCTTGGTGTCTAGAACACAGAACTCTTTTTGTATTCCTCATACTTGTCAGACTCTTGGGAAGTCGTAAAGATTGGCCTGCTCTTTCTTTTACTCCATTCCGTGTCCCTAGGTGAATGAATCCAAACCCAGTGCTTTAGTTCCCACTCCTCTGCAGATTTCTGCTGTGTGGAAGTGCAGCCTGACCTTTCGCTGAGTTCCCCATCAGTGTGTCCAGTCATTTACTTGCCGCCCCTTCTTTCATATCTCAAAGGCAAGTCAAAGTTAGCATATCCAGGACCAATCCCATGATGTCCCCCGTCACCCTGATCTACAATCCAACATGCTACACAAGTAAAAAAAAAATTAGGATTTTTCTGACACCTTATTTTTTTAATAGTTTATTGTCAAGTTGGTTTCCATGTAACACCCAGTGCTCATCCCCACAAGTGCCCTCCTCCATGCCCATCACCCCCCTTCCCCTCCCCCCAACACCCATCAGTCCTCAGTTTGTTCTTAGCATTCAAGAGTCTCTCATGGTTTGTCTCCCTCCTTCTCCCCCACTGTTTTTCCCCTTCTTCTCCCCCATGGTCCTCCGTTAAGTTCCTCCTATTCTTCCTATACTGCAAACATATGATATTTGTCCTTCTCTGCCTGACATATTTTGCTCAGCATAACACCCTCAAGTTCCATCCATGTTGCTACACATGACCAGATTTCATTCTTTCTCATTGCCATGTAGTATTCCATTGTATAGATAAACCACATCTTCTTGATCCATTCGTCAATTGATGGACATTTAGGCTCTTTCCATGTTTTGGCTATTGTTGAGAGTACTGCTATGAACTTTGGGGTACATGTGCCCCTATGCATCAGCACCCCTGTATCCCTTGGGTAAATTGCTAGCAGTGCTATTGCTGGGTCATAAGGGAATTCTATTGTTAATTTTTTGAGGAACCTCCACACTGTTTTCCAGAGGGGCTGTACCAGTGTAGGAGGGTGCCCTTCCCCACCAACAGTGTAGGAGGGTGCCCTTTTCTCCACATCTTCGCCAGCATCTAGAGTCCTCTGATTTGCTCATTTTAGCCACTCTGACTGGTGTGAGGTGGTATCTCAGTGTCGTTTTGATTTGTATTTCCCTGATGAGGAGGGATGCTGAGCATCGTTTCATGTGTCTGTTGGCCATCTGGATGTCCTCTTTGGAGAAGTGTCTGTTCATGTCTTTGCCCATTTCTTCACTGGGCAGTTTGGTTTTTGGGTGTGGAGTTTGGTGAGTTCCTTATAGATTTTGGATACTAGCCCTTTATCTGATACATCATTGCAACTATCTTTTCCCATTCTGCTGGTTGCCTATTAGTTTTATGGATTGTTTCCTTTGCCGTCTGACACCTTATTTTTGGTTTCTTTCCACATAATCTGCATTTGAGTGTCTACCTTTCCTTCCTAAATGTCTTTCAGATTCATCCACCTCTTTCCACTTTAACTACTAAACTTCCTAATCAAAGTTATCATCTGGCACCTGCATTGCTGTGTTTGTGTAATGGTCTGGCTGCTTCCATGTAATGTATTTGCTATGGAGTCTTTTGAATTTCCTAAGTAGCCAGGTAAAACATTTTGTCATTGTGGGAAGTTTTGTTTCTCCCCTTCTAATTCTAGTTATTTTTCTCCCTATCTGACTGCCTTGGCTAAGATTCTGGATCAGTGTTAAATAAAAATAGTGATATATATTATGTATTGGCTTTAAAAATGTTAGGTGCCTTGTTATCAGTTTTAGGAAGTCCCTCCCTAATAGTTTAGTAGTTAGTAGTTTGATAACAATGTTCATAATAATGTAATATTAGATTTTGTTTGCAATCAGTGATGTTTTGAATTTATTTCTACCATCTTAGCTGGTATCATCCTCCCCAATATTCTGATTTTTCTATCCTTTTTTCCTTTCCTCCTTTTAAGTTGTTTTCAGTTTTCTCAGTGGCTTTTTTCCCTTTATTAATGTGAAAGTTACGTTAAAAAATATTTTTTAAAAGAGTGAACACGTGTGAGTGGGAGAGGGGCATAGAGTAGGGACAGAGAGAGAGAGAGAGAGAGAGGAGAGAGAGAGGAAATCTTAAGCAAGCTCCATACCTGATGTGGGGCTCTGTCCCACAACCCTGGGATCATGACCTGTCCCAAAACCAAGACTTGGATGCTCACGACTGAGCCACCCAGGTGCCCCGGAAAGTTACATTTTATATTCAATTCTATTACTGGCTACGTTGGCTACTTAGGTATTCTATCTATCATACATATTTAACGTAATAAAATCTCAAGTTAATATCTTTACAGTCTCCCTGAATAATAGAAGAATGTTAGAAGATGCTGTCACTTCCCTCTTAAATATTATACTAGGATTGTGCAGTATTTTAGTATGGCTTTTTGATAACTCCACAAATTACACATTATTATTGTTTTAAACAGTATCTGTTTATATGTTTTTTGCCAATAAAAGTTCATCAACACTACTGTACTGTATACTTAAAAATGGTTAAGATGGTGTAATTTATATGTTTTTATCACAATTGCAGAAAGGTTATAACTTCTGTTATCTTTGACCTTTCATATTTGTTTTTTTTTCTTCTTGAAGTAAATATTTTATAATTAATCTTAGCAAATTTTATTGGTAAATTCTCTCAGGTTTAATTACTCTTATTTTATTCTGAAAGTTGGAATGAAGTTTTTCTGGGTACAGACTTCTAGTCCCCCGCCCCACTGTGATCAAGTGTAACATTTCACTGTGATCAATTGTCAATCTTACTGTTCCTTTATAGGCATTCTGGTCTCTTTTCTGCAGTGGCGTTTAAGATCACTTCTCTGGCTTTGATATTCTGTACTTTTGCTATGATTTACTTAGGAATGGATTTGTTTTATGTATCTAGAAGTTCATTTTTCTGAATCTGAAGTTTGATTTTTAATACCAGTTTACTGAGACATTTTCCAGGTCATTTTGTCCACCACACTATTCAGAAATGGAAACCTTTAAACTTTACTGCAGTTAGAATGATTTTCCACAGTCCAAATCTGATCTGGGTGCTCATCTTCTTAAGTCTTCTAATATCTTTCATTGCTTTGAGGATGAAAGACAAAACTTCACGTGGCCTGTGAGGGCCTATGGGTCTTGCCCCTGCTGTGTGCCCTTCTCCTTTCACTAGGCTTACCTGGATTTCCTCCACTTCAGACTCAGGGGTCTTTGTTCAGCCACTCTGACCCACATGACTCCCTTTTGCTGCAGGACCTCTGTGATCACTTTCCTGGGAGTGGAATGCCCTTCCCTCTCTTTCCCCTCCAGTTTTCTCTTTCTTCTCCTGGCTTACCTAAGATTCCTAAACTAAGTCTAATCTCTTCAGATACATTGCCCATGTATTTTGTTTTTCCCATCCAAGTACTAACCAGGCCCGACCCTGCTTAGCTTCTGAGATCAGACGAGATCGGGTACGTTCAGGGTGGTATGGCCATAGACTGTATGTTGTTTATCATGTATGATCTCAAAAAGTATATGTATTTGCTGCACTCCTACTATTTTCCAATCACTGTGCTATCAAGGCATTTATACCAGAAATAAAGATTGATACCCAAATATGTACCACAGTGGCCATTCTAAGTCATGGGTCATCTCAGCGTCTGAAAATCTAGAGATGGT
Source organism: Crocuta crocuta (assembly GCF_008692635.1). Classification (NCBI taxonomy): domain Eukaryota; kingdom Metazoa; phylum Chordata; class Mammalia; order Carnivora; family Hyaenidae; genus Crocuta; species Crocuta crocuta. Next base: position 15,720,761 of record NW_027528977.1, on the reverse strand, counting down.
AAATGGCTTTTCATGACATGGTGTCTCTCGACATTGTTCTAGACTTGCCCTGAAGGTCCACAGCTTCTGAAAAGCCTTTCACTTAGCATCTGTTCTTCCTTATTTTCAGTACCGACACACTACATGCCTATTTCATGCATGCTGGGCCACAAAATTGATTCCTCTTTTTAAGCCTTTGAGTTGATAATGAATGTTTCTATCTAGTTGAAATATTTGTCTAGTGTGAGGTTTAGTATACATTGGCAATCAAGTGTTTATCCAAGAGATATTTATCAAGTAGCCAGTAGGTCACTCTGCTAGGCACTAGAAAGATGACAATTAATTGGACAGACTCAGCCCTAGTCTTCATGGGATTTTATAATCTAGCTGGGAAAGGAGTCCTTAAGCAGATAGTCCTTAAGAGGAGGTAAGGAGCCCTAAAATAAAGAGGTCAAATCTCATGAGGTCAAGGAGACATCCTGGAGGAAGTGCCAGCTAAGCTGTGACCTGAATAATGAGTAGGAGGTAGCAGGTGAAGAGGATGAGAGTATAATTGGTGAAAGTAAAGCTGGAAGGAGGTCCCTGACATAACTGGGGGGCTTGACTCAATTGAGTTGTGGAAAGTCCAAGGTGGCTGGAATTTAGTGACAGATGGATACTATAGTAGGAGGTCACCTGGGGGGATCAGAAGGGGTAGATCTCAAAGTCCTTGAAGGTCAGGCCATGAAATGTGGACATTATCCTGAGAAAACAGGGAGCTATTATAGGATTTTGGACAGAGAATGATATGATAACTTTTGTTTTTAAAATGTTCCCTCTGACCATTGGGTAGAAAATGGATTGAAAGGGGGTACAAAGTGAAGGAAGGGAAGGTGGGTTCAGAAACCCCTACAGGTGATAAGTGATGGGGACCCCAATGAAGCTGATGATGAGGACAGTGGAGGGTAACAAATGGCTTTGGCGAATGCAGTTAACAATACCATGTTACATATTTGGAAATTGCTAAGAAAGTAGATCTTGATTGTTTTCACCACACACACACACACACAATTATAATTATGTGAGGTGATAGATGTGTCAACTATAATTGTGGCCATTGTTTTTCAATACATATATATATATATCAAACCATTATGTTGTACACATTAAACTTACACAATGTTATATGTCAGTTATATCTCAGTAAAGCTGGGGAAAAAATGGCTTTGGGAGGTGGAATTAATGGGACTTGGTGACTGAATGGCAGCTGGCAGGTGAAAAGATCCATTAAGACCCACCACTACCTACCCCAGGCTCTGACTTGGGTGCCTATGGGCCATTTGCCATGCTGGTGAACTCTGTAGGGTGAGTAGGCTTGGTTTTGGATAACTGGCATGCCCTATCTGACTCTCTGACCATAGAAGCCAGTGAAGGATGCTGGAGACTTCCCTCAGTGTTAATGTAGTCCATTTGTTATTGATGGAACCAGCGCCCAGAGCAAAGTAGCCTGCTAATGGTCACAACGCACACTAATGCTGGAGTCTGGTTTAGAACTCCATTCTCATACCCAGAGACTCCTTTCTGCCATTGCTTTCAGACATTGCTCCCTGCTGATGGCCAGCCACACTCTAAGCCATAGTACTACTCAAATGAGGTCCTTCGTAATGCAAACCTTAACACATTTGAACTCCACACTTCCTCAGGTGTTTCCAGATTTCAAAACAAAGAGTTTTATTGCCCACACATTTTAAAACCCAGCACCATTAGTAAGGAAAATGTTAAAAATTCTATTTAACTCCACATACCAAATGTCAAGACTGTCAGTAGAACAGAGCAGGAAACCTAGGGTTCATTATCCTTCTCAGGAAGCCATAAGACTAAAAGGACAAAGTTCAGATGCTCCTGGGATGACCACAGTTTAGAGTAACAATAGCTTGACATTTCCTGGGCAGTTGTCTCTCTATCTGCAGTCCATACCAGGAGCCAGGAAGTAGGTAAAAAACCGGCACTTTGATTCTGTAATTGTGGATGGAAAACCGCCTCCAGTTGTATGACCTCGAACTAGATCCCTGGGCTCTAGCCCTACTTCCCATGGCAAGAACGAGAAAATTCAGGAAAGACTAGGGGAAAAGATTATTGTAGAAAGGAGCTAAAAGGCAAGAAACATTCACCTAGAGGAAGAGTAGATATCTCTTTTGAAAATAAAATATAATATTTACTTGTTTAAAAATCATTATATAATTTAAAAGTACATAAGGATACTGTTGACGTACACAATCTCTTTTCTAAGAGATTACAAAATTATCAATTTATCTATAGATTTCCAGATTCTTATGTGTGTATGTGTGTGTAATCATTCTGTAACTTAATTTTTTTCTGTGATCCTTTAAGGTATTTAGGACACTTCCTAGGTCATTGAAAACTGAAGGAAGAAATTATCAGAGAAATAGTCAAAACCTAATTTCTTCCTGGTGCCCCAACTTTTAGACCAACTGGGCCTAAAGAGAAAAAGCTGGAGGGACTCTGCAGATTTAAAAAAAAATTTTTTTTAATAGTTTATTGTCAGGTTGGTTTCCATAAAACACTCAGTGCTCATCCCCACAAGTGTCCCCCTCCATGCTCATGGGACTCTGAAGATTATTAGCTTCTCTTTCAATTAAACGATGCAATCTATATTTTTCTTTATATGTCTTGGAACCATGGAAGAGAGGGTGCAGTGGGAGGGAGTGTGTGTGTGTGTGTGTGTGTGTGTGTGTGTGTGTGTTTCTGTTTAGGAACATTGTTTTGGGAACACTCAGTTTCTAATTATATTGAGGGGAAAAACCCTGAAGACTATTTTTCATGCTAATGGAGAAATTTACTTAAGTGCAGAATTATGCAACTTAGTTCTTCTTGCCAAATTACATAAAGTCTGCAGCTCCTCTCAGTAGAATGAAGGATGGCTGGGGCACCCATCATACTCTGTTCATAACTTAGAGTTCTTTTCAAGGCTTTTGCCTGCGTCTTATTACCTACTTACTATTAATTTATTGCACAGGATTGCCATATTTTAAAGTAAAGTGAATGTTTTGGATGGATTGTTTTCTTTCATTCCTTCTGTGTTGTTAACTTCTATTTTTTATTTAGGCTGTTTACACTCACCTGAGGCAGTTTTTCTTCAGTGATTACATTAATTTCTGTATGTTCATCCTAGACATTTTTCAAAACAGGATCCCCACATGTTGAGTTTGTCTTTTGTTCTCTCATCTGCAAATCATTCTTCCCTAGGGTGATTTCTAAGAGGAAGACTGTTTACTGATACTTCTTTACAGTTTGCCCTAAGGGGTGATCCCTCCTCAGTGTCAGACTTTGGAAAAAGTAACAGCTCAAGGAGAAATAATTTTGTCATTGACAAAAGGATTGACACCAGGAACTTGTCTGAACCCTGTCTCTTTGCTGCTTCATGCATTAAATGAAGTCTGCATGGAGTTCTCTCTGGCCACCAGCCTACTTGACAATCCACACAGGCAATATTGCAGTTACACTAGCTGTTCCTTGCATAGTTTCTTTCAGATGTGGCTCTATTCTTTCTCTTTTAACAGAATATTGCCTCATGTTTCAATGTTGTTACCCTTCAGAAGAGAATTTCTTTGGCTACTGTTGAGCTGGACAGCTCACTCCAGACTCAATGGACTAAAATTCCTTGTCCTAATTTGCAATTTTGGATTCATTTTGGGTCTTTAGACCTTGGTGATGGGGGAAGGGGTCGAGATGGTGACAAGGACCAAACAGGGAAGAGGTGAATCAGGAAGGGAGCCTTCTCATTCATCAGTTCTTTTCAGCCCTATTGCTTTGACTTAAATGTGCCTGCTGAGTGCACTCAAGTGTTTCTTTCTGTAAGTAGGATCAATAAATGCAAGGATTCTTTTCAGATAGACTCAGCCACTGGTTTCACTACAATTACTCTTCATCTCAGGCTGGAGTAGTGTGTGTGTGTGTGTGTGTGTGTGTGTGTGTGTGAGAGAGAGAGAGAGAGAGACAGAGACAGAGACAGAGACACAGAGAGACACACATGGAGAGAGAAGAGGGATATGGGGGGAGAGAATGAGAGGAAAGGGAGAGAGAGAGAGAGAGAGAGAGAGAGAGAGAAAGGTAGGTTTGGTTTTAGAATGTTGTGATTTTTCCAACTAATCACTCTTCTGAAACCCTGAATAGCTTAATGGTTCTTTTTGTAAAGTCACTAATTTATACCTACTTTAATAGAGCGAATTATTGGCTCAAGGATAGGAAAACCAGCCAAGTCACCTTGGATTTAGAGCTTGAACAGAAAAAGGTTAGACCAAGTCATTTAGCTTCCCTGGACAGTCTTGTAACATCATCCCCTGAGCAAATGATGCTTTTGTACTCACTGTGACTTGTTCCATTTCCTTGCAATTGGCTATTACTTTGCTCTGTTCTCTGGAGGCAGTACCGCCTAGTGGTTAAGACTGAAATTTGGAGCCAGACACACTCAGGCTTAAATTCTGACTCTGCCCTTTACAAGTTGGGTGACCTTGTACAGTTAGCATTGTGCCAGGTACATGGCAAGTAGTAAGTAGCAGCTAGTAGTAGTAGTAGTAGTAGTAGTAGTAGTAGTAGTAGTAGTAGTAATAGTAGTCATCATTGTCATCTTAGTAGTAAAGGTAATAAGGTAATATAATAAGTCTGTATAGCTGAAGATGACTATCAATACTATCTAGTTCAGGTACTGCTAGAACTGGTTCCTAAGACACTTCTGTACAGCTACATTGAAAGTGTTTGAAGTTCATTCATTTAACAATTTCTCATTAGTTGATGCATTTGTTTATAACTCATTTTTGTGTTCTAGGCCTATTACTAGTTAGACATGGGGATCTCATGACTGAGATAGCCTTGACTCTGCCAGCATGGAGCTTATTCTCTGATGGAGAAAACAGACAGGTTAAGAAGTGATGGTGAAGAACGTAGTCCCACAGGGAGGGCTCCGTCGCCGTGAGAGTCTGCTTTAACATTGTGTCGAATGCATAGCATTCACCTAAGGAAATTCACTAAATAAATGGCCTCCCTCCTGTAGTATTTCTCCAGTGACTGGCCTCACATTTGGGAGCATACAAGTATCTTGACTTGTGTGGCAAGGTAGCAGAATAGTGTAGCACAGCCTTATTGTTGAGTAATTTTGCTTGTTTCCATGTAAGATCACAGAGACATTTAAAATAGATTTTTCATTTAAAAAAACCTTCCAATTAATCTGGCCTTGTTCCCGGGCACTTGTGAAATGAGGCAGGCATATGTCTTGCCAAGAGCAAATTTAGGCAAAGATGTGACCAGGTGAGGGAGACAAAGGAAACCGGAGCCCAGATCTAATCCTGCAGGGTATTGATGGGACTTCTGGGGAGGAAGGAAAGAAGGAGAGGCAGATAGGTCTTAGGGGTGACCAGGGAAGGGGCTGCTGAGGGCAGAGGGGTGCCCCCAGGTTGGTGGTAACTCTTGTCAGTGTCTGCCAGAAACTTCATTCCCTCCTCTGCCCTTCTGTTCCCGTGGTTCATGCCTCCTTAATTTCTTTTCCTTTTCTTGTTTGTAAAATGTGAACAATAATAGTCTGTAATCCATGTGAAGAATTTAGCACAGTGTCTAACCCTTAGGAAGTGCTCAATAATAGTATTAAACTTTTATTGTCCGACTTTTCTACTATGTAGGAATACATAATTTACCTGCTGGGCTGCCTTGTGATTTCTTGGGAGAATAGGGACTGGCTCTTACTCATATTTATTTCCACTGCAGTGCCTGGCACACAGTAGGTGCTCAACAAATTATACTAGTCTTTATGAAGATGCTGGTGTTTTCCTTCTTAATGCTTAGGAAGCAAAAATGGGTGGATCTATAAGAAAATTATGGTACTATATAACAATAGCTAGCATTTATTTAGTGTTTCCTGTGTACTAGGAACCATGCTAATTGCTTTGCATGTATTATTTGATTGTAGGACCACTTTATGGGGCTAATATCCTTTACTAATGAGAAAATTGAGGCTTAGAGAGATTAAGAAACTTAGCCAAAGTCATCCAACTGGTAAGTCTCAGAGCAGAGTTTGGAACCCACAGAGTCTTACCTAAATTTCTATCTTACCTCAAAGAGGCACGGAAGAAATCAAGAGGATGCCTGTGAATGGGTCTCAGAGGAGCTAGAAGTGGCCGAGGCTTAGGAAATTAAATGGGGCTGGTGCGCCAGGAAACCCTCCACCCCCTGGATTCTAAAGTGAACCTTCCTGCTACTTTTCCAAGCCTGGGGATGCCTTGGTTAGATTCTGCTCCCCTGGGCTGCTGGCCTGAGGTTGGCATCTCCATTTTAGACTGAGGCTTTATGTACCTGCATGGAAGAGGTGGTGCAAAGCATCGTACACACCGTATGGGGCCCCATTTGCATTTAGTGAGTGCTCAGCTGTGCACAGTGTCTCTTTAATGAATCACATGCAAGCAGATCATCGCTATATTTATCCAAGCCCTGGGAGCCTGAGCGCTTGCTGTGGTTGGGCTCACATGCCCCAGAACAACACCTCACAGCTTGTTCCAGTTTCCTTGTGGTCAGGGCCTTCGGGCCCTTCAATAATTCCTTCCCTGGCAGGATGAGCTGGTTTCAGAAGCATCTTTCTGGGCGCTCTGAAGCCAAAAAAAAAAAGAATGTTTCCCTCCTGAAGCTATAAGAGAGACCAAGTGCTAAAAAAGGACCTTGAAACTACATCTGCCATGCCCTTGACTTCAAGGCCATGCTTAAAGCCTTGCAGAAAGATGAGCCATTTTTTTTTCTTTTCCAGCTTCTCAGGAGAGGCCCCACATTGCTGACAGCCCTCCATCATCAATTTATTTCTTCCATGTAATCTAAAACCCTTATGTATTTTATTTGCCTTAGTCACTCCTTCCTGGAAATATTATTTTTATTTATGTATGCTCAGATCAGAGAGTTTCCCAGTGTGATCACTTCCGTGCTTGGGAACCAATAACAACTGTAAGAAGAGTAGCTGATATTTACTTAACACTTATTAGGTGCCAGCTATAATATTAAACACTTGAAAGGCATCATCTCATTTTTTCCCACCTCAAAATAACCCTTTGATTGAGCATTATATCTCCATCTGTCAGTAAGGAAGGTGAAGATTCTAAAGCCACATAACCAGTATATGGAGGAGTCTGGCTAGATAGCAAAGCCCTTTGCACTAAATAGCTGTTTGGGTTACTTCGTCTCATCTTCAATCATTTTTCTCTAGCTCTTTTCCTATTTGTACCAAACAAAACTCCAGACTTAACAATTCATACACACTCACTCACTCACTCACTCATTCACATACATGATTAGTAAATAAGACTCCAACAATTTTGCTTAATGTGCAGTCACTGTTAAATGTAAGCCATTTCCCCACAGAATTGTTTTTGTTTTTTTTTTTTAAATCTTTGATGAAACTTGGGCAGGTGTAGAATATTTTTTCTTCCCTGGGCCAGAGTGTGGTATTTAGGTACTTAACTTGTGACATGAATAACACGGAGCAGCTTGGATTCCCACTGAGGCAGATGCCCCTGATCTTGGCCTCATGGGATCTGTGTCATCTGCTCTCCCGGGTTGTATTCTCAGAGCACAGAAGGAGAAGAACGCCGAGTTCTGGTTCAAGCTATACCACTGGTACAGTCTGTGACCTAGAGCAAATCAGGTTTTTCTTGGTGGTAGAAATTAAATTCAGGTTCTTACGAAGTTTAAAGTTGAGTACACAGCCCTGACCTGGTCTCACAGCCTAAATGTCTCTTTTCTTTCCCACCTCAGTCAAATGACTTTTAAAAGATGGCAGTGAAGTCAAGTCACTTGCCCACTTTGGCCCCCTGTTTATTCTTTTGTAAAATGGGAAGCATGGACTAGATGCTCACTGGCCTTCCCCTTAGCTCTTGGTTTAGAATTTCAGGGGACAACAGCAAGAAACTACAGAGTTCTGACCAGGTAGGGTTGTGACAAATCCAACCAGAGCTAGTCTAAGAAAAAAAGGAATTTATTGGAAGGATATTTGTGTAGCTCAGACAATCCAAAAAGAGTTAAAACAAAATAAAACAAAACACAACAACAGCAACAATAACAACAAATCAGAGGGGTTGGGAACCAGGGCTGCCTCAGGGACCTCTTCATCAGGAGTTCATGAACATTCCCCTGGAGTGCTGCCATTAGGATGTCTCCCAACAAAGCCCATTTTTATGTTTCTGTGTTAAAACAAAACAAAACAAATTCCAGAGAATGCCACCAAGAGACCATTCAGTTATGGAAGGTGGGGGTGGGCACAGTCAACCTGTAGGGAAAAGCTGCTGGAAGCCATTCTCATAGGCTCACAGATGGTTCCCAAGAAGATGACCTGGTAGGAACCCCAACCTGTCTCCAACCCCATGCAAATACACTAATAAGTATGCCTTACAGAGAAAGTCCATCTGTACATAAATAACGATGAGTCCATCATGGGAAGCCACGTCTGAGTGTTAAATGTGGGTCAGAAACACTATAGACCATAATAGGGATTATGAGATTGTTTAGTAGACATTTTAAGGCAGCTCTGTCTAGTAGAAAGAGAAATAGATTTCCAGACAAAAGCCTTGGAAGACGGACTATCCATTAGCTTAGCTTTGGACACAAAGTAAAACCACCACTTGAATTAGGATCCTGCCTTCCTCTCTGCCAGATCTGGTCCCATACTTTGTACTTTGATGGGATTTGGGCAAGTTTCAACCTCTTGAGAGTTTTCTGTGTCCTTATCTCTGAAGCAGGAATGATAGTAATACTCCTACAATTAACAACAAGACAACAGCTAACATTTGCTGGCACAAGGTATATGCCTAGCACTTCACACATGAGCTGGTCTCCTCACAGTCTTTGGGCACAGTGCTGTTATGACCTACGATTTATAGATGAGAAAGCAAGGCTTGAGGGCATGAAGAGAGGCAGTAAAGCATAGAGCAAAATTCTGTCCAAACTGATGGAGACGGTGAGCCCAGAGCTGGATGGCCAGGTGTGAACTCTGATTCTAACAATTCCAGGTGTGGAGTCCTTGGGCATATTGCTTGAGTTTCATCAATCTGTAAAATGGGGATAATGATAGGGCCCACCTCATGGTGTGGTTATGAGGATAAATGATTTATATGTGTCTGCGGCAGTGTCATGCACAGTAACATTTGCTGTTATTGATAAGGTCTTCAGGTAGTACAGAGCAAGGTGGAGCTGACTGAATGTAAAACATATACTCTACAGCAGACATGTCTGTGCTAGAAGGACAAGAAGATTCAGGAGTGAGTAATTTAAAGAAGAGGAGGGAGAGGGAGAGAAGTGCTTCAGGACTCCTGGCTCCTCTCACAGCCTTGGCTCTATGACCTTGAACTAGATACCCAGAAAGTCAGTAGCAATTTCCAGGTCCTTATAATTGATTGGAACATTCAGTACTGGCTTTCCCTTAAGCTTCTTACTTCAGGAGGGCTTTAGGGAGCTGTTAGTTAGGAAAAAAAGAAAAGAGGTAGAGAGTGACTAACACACACTGAGAGAGAGATAGAGAGAGATTGGGTCAGAGAGACAGACAGAAAAGCAGAGATAAATATAATGACCCAGAGAGACAGAAAGCAAATAATACTCACAAGCAGATAAGCAGACACATGCTTAAAAACAGAAAGGAAGTAAAAGAGAAGCAGAAAGAAAGAGAGGTGAAGGGATGGGTGGGAATTTAGCGGAGACAGCATTTGATGGACCGCCCTTCCTGTGGTTGATGGAGCAAACAAACCCGTTAAGTGTGTCAGTGCTTTATCTAAGGAAAGCACCTTTCCCACAGCCACAGCGAGTGGTGTCTGACTGTGTAGGGCAGTGACAGGAGATGCTCTTTATCTGAATTGGAGACAAGAGCACTCTCCTTGGTATTTCGTGCAGGATGCCACAGATCGGGCTGCAGATTTTTCACGGTTGGTGATAAAGCTTTGTCTGGAGTGGCCTTGGGCTGCACAACACTCCAAGGCTGGGCCATGAGGGCCGTTAGCCTCAGGAGCCTGGAGACTGATTTTATATGAAGGGATGGTTTCTCTGAAAATTACATGTGTATGTTCATGCTGGCCTCAAAAATCTCTGCAATAACCGTCCAAATGTTAACAATCCCTAATCTCAAGGTAGGATTGACGAGGAATTTCACTTTATAAGTAATGCATTTCTATTATGTTTGCATTTTTTACAATAACAGTATAGAGCCTTTATAATCAGAGGAACAAAAGGTGATATGCACACTCCTGAAATTAGAGGGCCAGGGAAACTGTGGCCCCTGACATGGAACAGGCACGTGCATATTTATCTGACAACCAGGCAAGAGCTACATGGAAGTGTGGTATACTTGAAATATTTCTCCTTGATGCTTCCCAGACACCTTGGGGTTCCCTCTTGGGACCACAATCTCCTTTCTGATTCTTGCAGAGGGTGAAATTATTAATGTCCCCTCAGCTTGGATGAGTTTCATTCCCTTGAGGTTCTTCGGGGTTTGAACAACAGATGGGAGTCAAGGGGAGGGTATCTGTTCTGGGTGTGGACAGAGGTTTTCCCAGGAGTAAATTACACACACACAAAGCCTGCTGACTCAGTACCCTCACGCTGAAGTCCCTGTCTCCCACCCCTCTCTCTTAATTTCAAATGAAGTTTGTGGCTGGCATATACTTTCACAGGTATTGCCTGAAGGCTTGAGAAATGACCCAGATGTGTCTTCTTTCAGGCTTTACGAAGGCAAAGAACAGATGGAGTTTGAAGAATCCATGAGACGGCTCTTTGAATCCATCAACAACCTGATGAAAAGTCAGTATAAAACAACCATACTTTTGCAGGTTGGTTTACACTACAAAACAAATCTCTTTTCCCTTGGTCATCTGATACATAACAGCATACTGAGATAGTGTCTACTTTCGCTTGAGCGTGTAGCCCTGTGTTAACTGAAGGCCTGGGCTGGCCACATGGCACAAGGATCATGAATATTAAAGGACTCTTCAGGGCAGGGGGAAAAAAAAAATATATATATATATATATATATATAGTTTTTTTCCTGTGCAAGTAACAGTGCCTCTTTTTTAATAATTTGGAAAGTTTTTGCTACCTGGAAGGTAATAAGATGACCCTGATCTGTTTGTAATGCTGACAGGTAGCAATCTCTGAAATTCCTCTACTTTTGATTCTCAACTCCATAAGTTCAGATCCCCTTTGTGGGTTTGGGTTTCCTCAATAAACGAGACACTTTGGAGAGAGAAGTCCTCTAATTGATGGTTCACGATGCTAATCTACAAACTCTGTAAATCTTTTTTTTTAAATATTTATTTGTTTTTGAGAGAGACAGAGAGAGTGCATGAAGGGGAAGGGGCAGAAGGGATAGAGACAGAATTCAAAGCTGGCACTAGGCTCTGCGCTGACAGCACAGATCCCAACACAGGGCTTGAACCGAAGAGCCATGAGATCATGACCTGAGCCAAAGTTGGATGCTTAGCCTACTAAGCCACCCAGGCACCCCCAAACTCTGTAAATCTTTGAGAAAACTTGAAACTTACCCCTAAGTTTGAGAAAGAATTTAGCAGCAGAGAGGCTAAATGAAGAGACTGTTTCAAGGAGACTTCATAACTTTCACAGAATTGACTCATAAGTGCTCAGGAAGGGCTGCTTCATGTCATATGAATAAAAAACAAACACATTTATCTAAACCAGTGAGTTAACGCAGATGACTTCTCCTACTTGTAATCAGAGTTATCCTTTTGGTTGCTAATTTAAATATCTGCTAAGACTGGGGTAACTCAGCCTCTGGCTAGAATGAATAAGGTACTAGTGTCTAGCTAGAATGCAGGTGAGGAGTCAGAGGCACACATCTGTTTAGGGAGCTAGACTGCTAATGCATGGGTTCCAAACTTTGCATATTTGAATCTCTTGGAGATCGTTAAATTATTTTTAATATTTATTTATTTATTTTTGAGAGAGAGAGAGAGAGAGAAAGAGAGAGAATGAGAGAGAGAGACAGCTTGAGGTGGGGAGGGGCAGAGAGAAGGGGAGAGAGAGAGAATCCCAAGCAAGCTCCACTCTGACAGTACAGAGCCTGACATGGGGCTTGAACTCACGAAACCGTGAGAGATCATGACCTGAGCTGAAACCAAGAGTCAGATGCTTAATTGACTGAGCCACCCAGGCATCTTGGAAATCTTTAATAAATTCTGATGCCTGGTCACCACCAGCAGACATTCTAATTTAATCAGTATGAGTGTGACCAGGGCAAGTGGGAGTTTAAGTAGCTCACTGGTGTAAACCAGAATTCAGAAATCATTCTACTAAAGGCTTGTTTTGATTGAACAAATGTTGGGGAACTTTGTGTGTGTGTGTATGTGTTTGTTTGCATGTGTGGATGTGTGTGTAGAGGGAGGCTTTATCTATTCTAGTTCACCAATGTATCCTTAGCATCTGAACAGTCCACAGTACATAGTTGATGCTTAATAAATACCTGTTGAATGAATGACTCCCAGGATAGGTGTGAAAATCTCAATGTCATAGATGTGGAAATTGAAGCTTAGAGTTGATACCGCTTCCTCAGGCTCCATAGTAGTCAGAGGTGTGGCCGGTGCTCAGATCTCCTCCTGCCTGGCTCTGAAGACCATGCTCTGACCTGCTCCATTACACTGTTCTTTACACTATACCTTTAGCACTTACTGAAGATATGACTGGAGATGAGTCTTCCCTTCCCTTTTGCTGTTTGTTTTTTTTTTAAGTCTTCCTTCGTGATTTTTTAAATCTCCATCATTTTACAAAAAAGGGGATGACAGGAGCAGGGGACAGCATGAAGAAATGTGATAAGAGCTGGAGCCTGTCACCCCCCCTGTAACATATTAGAGGCAGCTGAGCTCCCTGTGAGAGGCTGCACAGTGTTAGGATGTTTGGTGGGGGCTGGGTTTGACTGGTTGCAATGAGAGAGGCTGTAGCATTGAATCAGATTGGAAATAGCTCTAAGGAAGCTGAAGTATGAGGGAGCAGAAGTGATGGACAAAAGAAGCCAGATGGCTGGGGGGAGAAAGGAGCAGGTGTCCCAGAGAGGCAGAGGTGCCAGGAAAGAGACAGACCTCTGGCTTTGAGACAGGCAGAGGGGGTCAGCTATCATGGAGCCACTCCTAATTTCAGCATCTATTTCCTGGTGATGAACTACATGTATCTTGGGGGAAGAAACAAAGAGACAGAGGGAGGAAAAAATAGAAAGGTAAAAGGATACAAGCAAAGAGGAACCACCAAGTATCGGTGGCACTGAGGAGACCTGGTCAACAAGAGTGCTCCTGCTCAGCTAGCTGTATGACTTTACACTGATCATTTAACCTCTCACTGTCTGTTTCCTAGTCTATAAAACCTCAGTGTGAGGATCAATAAACACCAGCTATGAAAGAGCAGATTATAAAATCCTATGCAAATGCAAGGAACTAATGTGATTATTATGGTCTGGGCATAAGTTTTTTTTGTTTTTTTTGTTTTTTGTTTTTTGGGTTTTTTTTTACCCAAGTTCTTACTCTCTGGGAAGCTATGTTAGAAATGCCTTATTTGGGGTGCCTGGGTGGCTTGGACCATTAAGTATCCGACTCTTGATTTTGGCTCAGGTCACGATCTCATGGTTTGTGAGACTAAGCTCTGCACAGGGCTCTGTTTTGACAGCTCCTCTCTCTCTCTGCTCCTCCCCAACTAGGACATGTATGGATTCTCTTTTCCCCTCTCTCTCTCTCAAAATAAATAAATAAACATTAAAAAATATTAAAAAAAAAAAAAAAAGAAATGCCTTATTTTCCCCAGGATTTGGTCCAGGTTATACTGGTTTTTCCTCATGGGTTTCTGCCCCAGAGCTATCAAAACAGGCTTCATCTCTTTTTTTAATTTGCTCTAAGGGCCAGTGTAGCTTCCAGGATTTACTTAAAATCAATGACACTTTCCACCTATTTCTATGGCTGTTAAAAAGTTATCAAAGAAGCATGTAGCCATATCTAAATATGGAAAGCAATAACCTTTGAAGATTTAATGCTGTTTTAGGATGTGAAGTGTGGGCTAATGAGGGGAGAGGGGTCAAGGTCGTGTAATGTTAAACTCCATATAAGGAATCTTCTCAGACTTTGACATTTGCCACAGGAGAGCATTTTGGATTTCATGCCAGAGAGACCTGGGTGAAAGTTGGGAATCTGTATTTGGGCATGTAACATTGGGTGAATTGTTTCTGTTTTCAGGCCTCTGTTTAATTTTCTATAAAGTAGAAGGCCTAATATCTAATTTAGAGGAAATATTGAGAGGATTAAATAAAGCAATGTATGTTAAGCAAGAACTATAGAGCCTATTACATATTTCAATTTAAATCGATTGTCTTTAGCCATTTATATCTCACCCTTCTTTACCTCATCATAAAACAGAAGCTTTTGGAGAACTTTCCTAGAGTGGGAGGGGATATTTATATTCCTAACCTTGTCATATGAGGTTGAACAGTTTTAGGACATTTGGTTATTCAACTAGATCAAGAAACATAGATATAAATTTCAGGGAAAATAAACCCACATGAACTGACTCTATGGAAAAGAAAGAAATGACAAATAGGACAGGATGACTGGAGTCCTGATTCCAAGCCTGCATGGAGTATGTATGGTGGGAAAGAATTCTGTGATTGATTAGTAGTGGCTTCCATAAATTTTGAGTGAGAAGGTAGAGTACCATTCCTGGTTGCAGCTCGACACTTCCAGCTGAGTGGCAGCTTATGGTGGAAGCCATCATTCAAGTCTACTTCAGTTTGGCATAGAGCAGTTCTGGTTCAATCTCAGCTTTGTCCATTGTGGGTTCTGGGACCTACTCAAATTATTTCTCATTTCTAAGACTCATCTGGCTTTTGTGAATTGCTTCCTGTAGTTTTCCTTATTGTTCAGAGTTGGCATGGCAGCAGCTCACCCTAAACTATGGAGAATTTAAAACCAGCAATTCAGAGAAGGTCGAAGATCATTAAAAATACCTTCCATTGATGGAGTACCTACCGTGTGCCAGGCATGAAGCTGGGCTCTTCACATACAGTGTTTTTCATCCTGCCAGAGATCTGCAAGGAATCACTGTCTTCAGTGTCCACAGGAGGCTCATAAAGTTAAATAATTCATCCCAAATTATACCTATCCACAGTGGTGGAGCTAGGATTTGAAGCTTCCCAGGTCTCTTGATTCCAAAGTTAATGTTTTCTCTGTCACAAGGAATGGATTAGGGTGGGGGTTCCCATGTATTTTCTTCTTTTTTAAAAAAATATTTTATTTTTGAGAAAATGAGAGAGAGTTTGTGTAAGCAGGGGAGCTACAGAGAGAGAGAGAGAGAGAGAGAGAGAAAGGGAGACACAGAATCTGAAGCAGGCTCTAGGCTCTGAGCTGTCAACACAGAGCCTGACACAGAGCTCGAACCCAGGAACCATGAGATCATGACCTGACCCGAAGTCGGACACTTAACCAGCTGAGCCACCCAGGCACCCTTCCATGTATTTTCAGTAACAGGCCATAAGCTTAGAAGTCCCTGTGTGTGCCAGGCCTGTGAATACTGTTGATAAAACTGATGGTAGGTGGAGAGGATCAAAATCAGACACTAGTGAATTGGATATAGCTTAAATGAGCCCTTATGAGGAAAGGGCATTTGGTGACATTAGGTAGACCCATTTTCCCATTCTCCTTCAGGTCCAAGATTTATCATAATGCTCCAATTTGATGGTACAAGTGAAAATAAATGAACAGCTCCTATTGAATGGTACTCTCCCATGGCAACTATGATTGTCATGCATACTAATAATGCCACTAGAGTGTCCAGGAGGGCAGGGTAACTCTGTCTTTTGTATCCCTAGTATCTGAATCATCAGCTGCCACTTATAGGTACTTGAATATTTTTTTTCTTAAATACTTTATTGTCAAGTTGGTTTACATATAACAACCAGTGCTCATCCCAACAAGTGCCCTCCTCCATGCCCAGTTACTCGAATATTTTTTAGCTGAATGAATGAAAGGGTGACTACAAGCTTCCACTGTTTTGTATTTTAGCATTTATTATGTATCACATACTAAGCTGAGAGCTTTACATATATTGTTAGCTCATCTGATTTTTAAACAACAACCTTATTAGGCAAATACTCTTCTTATCTCTACTTTACAGATGAGGAAATGGAGGCTTAGTGAGGTTGAGTAACTTAACCACAGCTAAGAAGGGGCAGGTCTGGGATTTGAATCCAGACTGTAGAAGTCCAGAGTTTGAGTTCCTAATCACCACTGAACAAAGCATAGTTTTATGAAAGACCCAAGTCTTCCTGCAAAATGCCAAGTAGATAAGCAATAAGCAACGGTAAACAATAGTAAAGATGGATAGATGTTTGGTCCATAGACATGAAAGCAAGCTAATTAAGAATACATTTTTCTTTCCACTCTTTTCATTGCTTATTAGTATAAAATGTTCAAATGCCTGAACTAAGGAAAGAAAGTGGTCCATTCTCGCGAAGTGGCCCACAGGCTGTAGGCTAAGTTCCCAAAGTAGGAAAAACAAGACTCATTATTTAACTTGTCCCTTTCCAACTGTACACCCCATACTTAGGTGTAATATTTAAGGACAATGGATTCAGTGGTGAGGAGGATGAAAGTTTGTTCCAGTGAGGCTGCTGTAGTCATACAGATAACTAATATTTAATCTTCACGTCGGCCTCTGAGTTAGGTAACTTTATTTCCTCCATTCTGGTGAGGAAACTAGAACACAGAGATTTAACTTCCCCATGGCCACACAGATAAAAGTGGTCCACAGGGACTTGACTCAGACCATCTGCGTCTTCAGCCAGCCATGTGTAAACACTGAACTCCCCTATTCCCACCAAGCTTTGGGGGCCAGCATAATGTTGCGTTACAGAAAGCATGGAGACTCATGTATTCTGGAATGTGTTGGTCCCTCTTTCCTTCTCTTTCCCTGAAAGATTGGCAAGGAGGGTGACTGTCCTGGGAGAGCGGCATGTATTCTCCTTAGGGACAGCTCTGTATCTCTGGAGAAGCTGTCTTCTTGTGGTCATGCTGTGGTGAATTTCTGTGACATTGTCCACTTTCCATGGACCTTAACCATTCAACGCTTGGCAAAAATCAAAGGACTGAATATTGGTGGGTTGGAAATACTGTCTGTGTTCTTGAGTGAGGAAGATGTCTAGTGCTCTTGTATACCTTGCATCAGTGCAAGGCATGCTCTTTTTGGCTAAAATTCTGTCTACTGGCATCAGTGCAGTTCACTCTTCCTCTGTTTGGAGGAAACACTCAAAAGGCAAATCCACATAAATTTTCAGAGAGTGTAACTCCTTGGTTTTGATTTTTGTTGTTATTTTTAAATACTTGCTATTTTCTAGCAGCCCAGGATTATCAATTGTAGAGAAGTCTATCTGGATAATAATCATCTCAGGTGACCTCCCATGACTTCTCTCTGAGCCAGTGAAACCTTTACTGTTTGGTTTGGATTTGGCTCTCTTCTTGAGGTTGATACTAGCCTTTAGATAGCCTTTGATAGGGGTCCAGAGTTGATAGTCAATCTAGAAAACTACTTGGTGCTACATGATGAGCTAAGTACTAAGTTGACAAATGTTTTCCTGGTCTCCATTCTTACAGCCCCTGATATATGTCGTGAGGAAGATCCTTAACTGAGGAGATGCCAGGAAAACTGTACCTTCTTTTAAAACTTATCCTCATAAAAAGGGGAAAGTTCTCTATCTACTTCCTTTCCCAAATCATCCTTCTCTTCCCTATTGAAACCTCCTCACCTTCTAAGATAGAAGGCTTTCCTTATAGCAGGGTGAGTAGTAGCAAAGCACATTGTCTGGGGGCCAGCTGGAAAGAATAAGGTACATATTCTTACTATGCTGCATGGTAGCTATGTGGCTTCTGGCAAATTATTTAACCTCTCTGCTCCACAGTTTACTCACTGGTAAAATGGGATGACAGTATCTATTCCTAGAGTAGTTGTAAAGTACAATGAGATCATGCATATAAAGTATTTAACACATTTAAAGTTTCCAGTAATGGTTGTTATTTTAAAACTCTGTAATTAATAATCCTGTTATATATATTTATATACATACACTCATATAAACTTATCTGTATATGTTTCTCTTAAATATTATATGCAATATAGGAATATATACTATGGACTAAGAGTAATAGCATGGCAATATTATTTTATGTATAATATTAGTATTAATGAGAGTAAAAATCATACCAACAAAGTAGTTCCAAGAGGCCAGTGGGTCTAAAACGCCAGGCTATTTCTGGTTTCCAGGTCTTAGAAACAAGCAACAAAGGGAGGTCTCCAGGGGATCTTACGGCTGAGCTGTTCTGCCTTCTAGGGGAGCTTGCTCGTTGCTCTGCTGCACCTGCCTGCTATTATTCCACTCACATGTGTAAGGGCCATGTGAAGGGGAGCACTACGGACAGGAGCCCTGGGGCCAGTGCTGCAAACTTCCTAGGTCAGGGATGAGCTATCCTTCTTGGAAAAGGAAACCACAGGCCTGCTGCTTCTCTGTGAGGCCGCTTGGACCAGATGGAAGTTTAGTACTCTCCAGTTGAGTTGATAACACCCTCTGAGTCTCAGGGCAACAGCTACTTAGTTTGTTTTACTTTATTGCCAGCCCAGAGCTGAGAAGCTGGGAAGATTGGCTCCTTCTGAAATAGCCCTCGTTCCAGCCCTGTCCAACTTCTCCTTCCTAATAGCTAAAGTGTTTACATGTAAGTGTTGATGTAAACTCATGGTGGCTGCAATTCTACAGCATCGCTTCAAAGCCCTGGAATGATATGCAGCCCTTGAAAGCCAATAACTTGCTGCAGGCACTGAGGTCTTGGCTTTCCCAACTTGCTGAGGGTTCTATTTCTGTTTTTGCCCTCTCACTTTGGTCTTAATTATGGAGTATGTGTTTATATGTTATACTTTGTCCACGGGCTGGGGAATGAGTGCAGGGGTTTGAGAGATGGAATAAGGTGAAATTTAGCACACACGCCTTCGGGGGCCCACTGTGTGCTGGAAATTGCAACAGTTACATGATATACTTTATTTCACATCATTCCCCTTTACCATATCACATGAAGGTGCTGAGGCTCAGGGTATGAAGAAATGGGCCTTGGTGCATGCAGGTGCTAGGTAGAGCACTGGGGTTCCTGCCCAGGGCCCTGTGGCCCAGAGCACTGTGTTCTTTAGCCTAAGAGTGAATGGAAGGACAGTTTGCTAGGAGTGCTTGGACCAGACTTTTTCAGAGCATATGCCTCAGCACAGGGCATCTCTTTAGAATTTAGACATTGTAAACAAGCTGCCCATGGAGGGAGTGCAGCCTGCTGATGTGTTTGACTTGGCTAGCATGGTGTTAAAACAGGTAAACCAGAACGACTTATTCTTTAGAGAGAATGTGGGTTCCACATAGTTCACTGCTTCCCACTGGCCCAGACTCATTCCATTTCACTTTTTTCTTTTGCTTGCCTAGCCCTTCAGGCATCTGTTTTTGACACATCTGCTTGGGATTTCCTGGTAAAAATGGCTTGACCAACCAGGTTGGAATGTACTGGACATTGTAACTTCCCGGGAGGATGTTATAGTGTGTCTTAGCATATCACAGTTCTAAAAAGTTCTGCAATTTAAAAAAAGCTCACTGGTTTATTTTTGCTTAAGTCAAAGTTTCCCCAAATTATTTAATTGCAAATCCTTTTTCCCCTCACAGAATACCTAGCACCATCCTGTGGAACAAGAGTGGCCCAATAGAGCATCAGCTGTGGAATCTTGTTATCTCTTGTCATCTTGATTTGAAAGAATGAAAAATGAATTCCTAGACACAAGATCAAATAACTATAAAGAAAAACTCTGACAAATCTGACAACATACAGATTAAAGTTCTGTGCAGTGAAAGATCTGATAAACAAAGCTGAAAGACAAGCAGCAAACAGGACAAGCAAAATGAAATTCTTTCAAATTTTGTTACTGCAAAATTGCTAATTTTAATGATACATAAAGAATTCCACAAACCAATAAGAAAATAAATCACCCAAAAAGGAAATGAGGAGAGGATATGAGCAAGCAAGTTAGTAAAGACAGATGTTCAATAAATATAGAAAAGGTGCCCAATGCACTAGAAACCAAAGATTTGTAAATTACAGTTGCAAATTATACATCACATTGACAAAACTAAAAAGATTTGTATGCCAGTGTTAGCAGGGTTATAGGGAAAGGAGTAAAAGGAAATTGGTTGTCACTTATTTCTAAGGTAATATGACAATATTTCATATATATATTTATATGTTTATATACTTATACACATTTTGATACACTAATTCATCTTTGAGCAATCCCTTCTTCAGGGATTCTCACAGGTACATATTTCTATATACTGTTTACTTACCACATATTTTATAATAAAGAAAAACTGAAAATAGTGTGAAGTCCATCAGTAAAGGAGAGGTTAAAGAAGGTACTCTTTAAAGAGGTTAAAGAGTAGTGGTTGTGGTTAGACATGAAGGGTGTGCACTCTAAGGGATGGCATGCAAAGATATCAGTGCTAGATGGCCCACTACAAAAAATAAGGTGCAGAACTGGATAAATCAAACACGTGCACACACACACACACACACACATACACACACACACACACGTGTGGATGCACCTGTGTGCATTCCTGCAGAGAAAACACTCAAGAAGGAAAGTCAGCACAGTGTTGACAGTGGCCCCTCTGGGGAATAAGGTTTTTGGCTGAGATGGAGATGTGGGACTTCAGTGACACTCTTCACCTTAATACTTCATCCTGTGTGATGTTTTTTTACATTGCACATACATTGCTGACTTTTAAAAATCATGAACAACGGAAAGGATGAAGACATAAAGAGAGACAATTGCTGTTTGAGTGAGGTGGGCATGCAGCTTAAGACTTCTGAGGGTGGCTGACCATGCAGCCTGCCTGAGTTTGAATCGTGCCTCTCCTACTTGCTAACTTTGTGACTTTCAGCTGTTTAATTTTGCTGCACAAGAGGTCCTTAGCTATGAAAATATTATTTCTCCTGTAGGTCTGATATAAGGTTTAAGAAGATAATCTGTCAGGTGTTCAGTGCCTGTCGCATTCAGAGTTCTCAGAGAATAGTCATAATTATTATTTATGTTAACTAAGAAGCTCAGTTGTATATGGTTAGAAGTTAAGATTTTCTTTAAGAAAGGAATTTTCAATATTTTTATTTTGGTCTGATCATTAAAGGGTGATACATGTTGACTATAATACACTTAGAGTGTAAAGAAAAGAAAAAGAAAAATTTTAAATACATCCTTCCACTAGATTCTTAAGTGGTTTCCAGTCATGTGACTTATAACTCCTTCTGTAGAAACTGCAGTCTACTCTGCTACCTAGCAAAGGATGATGCTATGTGGGGCTCTGGTTGTGTCTCATACCTCTGGATGCATCAGTTAACTTGCACAGAGGAAAGAAACAGGCCACAAACAATGCACAACTAGTATGCTAAACCGGCTAGTGGACCAAAACATGCCCACCATTGTTCACAAATTGGCCAAGGTGAGAAAATATGAATAACTCAGTCTAAGCTGTCCTTGCCACCAACAAAACAATTCAAACACACTATCTTCCAATAATAATATAAGTTACCACTTAACAGGCTCCCAAAATATGCCTGGCTCTCTATTGGATGCCTCATGTATATTATTTTTAATTTTTTCAATCCTGCAAAATACGTACTACCTTCCCTATTTTACAGATAAGGACATTGAGACAGAGAGGTTAAGTTTTGCCTAAAACCACATGGTTACTAGGAGTAGAACCAGGATTTGACAGCAGGTGTCTGACTTCAGAGTCTGTGATCATTGTATACATTACTTCCTCCTTGAAGATAGAAGAAGTTGTGACTTACTTTTGTAATCAAAGAAGTGCATGCTAATGTTTCAGTCAACATACTGGGTATTGAATCTCTGTAGGAGTGTCCAGAATTCAGGGTCATTTTCCCTTGATCCCTCTCATATCGTGAAGTACCCTCCTCACCATGTGGAGCTGTTGGATGTGGGCATCCCTCATGTTTATTTTACTTTCCACCTAGGTGGCAGCTTTGAAATACATCCCATCTGTCCTCCATGATGTGGAAACAGTCTTTGATGCAAAGTTACTCAGGTGAGAGCTCACGATGTGCTTTCCTGGGTTCTGATGGCAAGCCAGGGGTTTAGTGGGAATGGAGGGGTGTTTGGGGGGTTCTAGATGGGCACTCGGAACTGGTGTGAAGAGGACACATGGTGGGAATATGTTATAAGGCCTCCACTGTGGGATTTTGACATTCCAGTTTTGTTTTGCCAGACTTTGGTGAAAACCAACACAGTATAAGCATCCTTCTTTAATGGCATAAATGATACGGCATGCAAACATGTAGGTTAAAGAACTGATAGTTGGTATAAAAGCCTTCATTTCGTTTGGACTCAAAAGATATTTGGGGATCCCAGTCTATGCCCTGTATGCTGGATAGTTACAAATGGAGAGCAACCTTCAGTCATTTTCAGGAATAATAGAGATAGGCTCCCGTTTGCTTTCTCCTCCTTTACCACATTTGTCTCATGAGGTGAACACATTAGTTTAGGGTGATCATGCTGTTAGAATAGAGGCATCTGAACCAGTATGTCTTTTCCTCTTTTTCTTAAATTCACCTACATTCTGAGATAACATATAGAAGATTTTAAGAACTTTTTCTATTGAAATACTTTTAGATTTAGGAAAGAGTTGCGAAGATAGCACACCCTCACCCAACTTCCCTTAATAAGTTCAAATTTTACATAACTATGGCACATAAGTCAACACTGAGGAATTAACATCCCTTTAATTCTATTCACCGCACCCCAGGCTTTATTTGGATCTCACTGGTTTTCTCACTCATGTCCTTTTTTTCCTTTGTATCAAGATGTCTGCTGGTTTCTTCTCATCCTTCTGGTCTCAAATGAAATGTTATGTTCTCAGAGAAGACACTTCTGAATATTGTAAATAAATTAAATTTCTCCCCCACCCCCTACCCCATTATTCTCTGATGCAACTCCTAACTATTTATTTTCTTCATTGCACATATCCCTTTGTATTTATTTGTTTGCTTCTGTGTTGTAATGTCAACCTCCATCAGAATGTAAGCTCCATGCTGACTGGGCCCAAGTCTGTTCCTACTGTATCCCCACTGTTCTGCACACTGTCCATCACACATTAAATAGATACTTAACAAGTACTTGAAAGAATGAATGAGCACAATAAGCTGATTTTGGAAAGCTGGCAGGGGCTATAATTCTGTTTCAGCAGTGTCTTTGTGTTCGCTCTTTCTGGGAAGAACTGTCTCCTTTTTCATGTCCTAAACTAGGTCTAACTCATAACTTTTCATAGCTTTTTTTTTTTTAAATGGGGACCCTTTTGATCTTAAGACTTATAAAGCATTACTTAATGTAAAACATTAGTAAATAAAATGTTATGGGAACAAAATCAGAACCTGATTTTAAATCCTTGTTTTTCAACTCCCCACCCCAGCTACGCAATCTTGGGAAAGTTAGTTAACCTTTATGAACCTTAGTTTTTCCACTTGTAAACTGGGATAAGTATTGTATCTATCTTAGAGAGTCATGAGGTTTAAAGTGCATAATGGATGTAAAGTGCAGAGCATGTGTCTGATACACATAAGGGCTCAGGGTTACTGGTATTATTTTCAGGTTTTCACATCTCTTTGGATGCTATTAACAGTCAACATTAACATCAATGCCACTCAGGCTTACTTTGCATCTGACGCTGTGCCAGGAACTGGGCGGCCAAGGGAGCAAGATGTATGTCATTTCTACAGAGCTGGCCGTCTGGGAGTGAACTGTATGTGCCAGCTTGTGGGAAGCACCGATCTAACTGGTTTTCTGCGTTCCTGTCTTTCCTGTCCTCAGCCAACTCCTATATGAGTTCTACACCTGCATCCCCCCTGTGAAACTCCAAAAGCAAAAAGTCCAATCTATGAATGAAATAGTCCAGAGCAACCTCTTTAAGAAGCAAGGTGAGTGCAAAGCATCCTGGCTGGGCGGGGGGGGGTGCCATAAACCACGTGCTCAACAGGCCAGAACAACCCACCCAGTGACTCAAACATTTCTTCTCTAACAACTTCCTTGGTCTGAATAAATGCAAAAAGTAGGAAGTAGCTGACAACTAAGCCATCGGAATCTAAATTGATTTTAGGAAAGCTTAGGTTGCATTGATTGCTCTTCCTGAGCGAGTTTAATGAGATGGTAAATTTGGAGTCATATCTTTAGGTCATTCTGCCATGAGATTTCCCCCTACATGGTTTATACTTGTATGCTTGTCTTCAACTTGAGAGGAAGTAGGTGAAGTTTCTTTTGTGGTAGAAAAAACCTATAACAGAGAAGTTTTCAAAGTTTCCAGCGTGTAAGAATAAACTAGAGAGCTAATGCGGATTTCTGTGACCCATCTCAGAAATTCTGGTGGAATAGAAATTACATGGATCAAAATGCAAAGGTATGAAAAGGTACCACATGAAAAGAGTCTCCCCAGACCCTGTTCATAGTCTCTCTGATCTCTTCTCCAGAGACAACCAGTGGTTCTAGTTTCTTGTGCTTCCTTCCAGATATACTCCATGTATAAGCAATCAGACACATGTATACTATATATTCATCCCTGGTCTTCTATTATTATTATTACTACAATAATAGCATAATATCCAACTGTCCTATACTTTGCGTTTCTTCACTTAATGGTATTTTCTTAAGAGCAGGGAATGATACCGACTTTGGGCAGGAGTTATAGTCAGAGCTGCTCATCCCAAACTGATCTCTGGGAACCACCAGTCCTCTGACCAGTGTCCCACTGCTATGAGCCTGGGGGAGCTCTGTTTTATAAGGTCAGTGAGCTAGATGGCCACACCTCTGGATATGGCCAGGCAGGCTTAGGAGTCAGTATTCATCATCCACCTCAAGTCCAGCAACACCTGACATTTCTGATATCTGTCCTATCTGTGAGGGTGAAAAAAAAATGATTTTTGAGGGTCAGCACTGTTTTCTGTATGCTTTCTGTATGCTAAGGCCAATACTTCCCAAGTTTTAATTCCTTTTTGTCCACACTGGTGTCAGTGATAAAATGAGAAGCAAACTGTGCAAAAAACAAGAGGTCTTAGAAAGCAGAGAATCTGTCCTCACCCAGCTGAAATTTATTCAGAGAGCTGGGCTTGAATATTTATGTAAATTGCCTAGTAAGCACAGAAATATTCAGGAGCCACTTCATTGTAAATATTCTTTTCCCCCAGTGTCTGGTTAACATAGTGCATCCAAAATTGCTCTCTGAATTCCTATCCCTGGAGTTAAGGGTAGGAGAAGGGCATGAGAAGAAAAGTGTTCTTCTTGTGATTTTGTAGTCATGTCAGTGGTTTCCTGACCATTCAAACAGATGTGTGACAACAGATTAATGCAACAAATATATATGGTTTGCTTGTACAAGGTGGTTTGTTACAAGGTGATTAGAAACTAATCCTGATAAGTCTTCTCGCATTTCTTGTGTACTGGGTTTTCTAAATGTGAACATTCTGTGGTTTCATGTTCTGACTTCCCCATCAGACTGAATTGCCCTCACTCTGAAAGCTGTGAAATATGCCTGCCCCTTCTTGCCCTGGCAGTTTCTTCCTGGATTTCGGGTGGTGTCACTTGTAGAGACTGTAGATGAATGGAGTCCCACTCTAGGGACTAGGATGACTTTAGGTACATATGGTGCTGCACTGCAGAGGCAGCAGAGAGTGGGGGCTGCTTGGCTTCCCCTCATTGTTCAGAGCTAACATCATTGCAGGGGCCCGGCTCAGCATCAAGGCCAGATGGAGTGCCGGCACCGTCCTGGATTGGGCATGTGGTGTCAACTCCGGGCTGGTGGAAGTTGGAGTTATTCCTATCCTGGAGTCGCATCTCCTGGGTTGGTGGTGGCCCCTGAGAGTCAGCATAATCACAGAGCAGGCTGGACAGCTGCTGCTCACCAGTCATGCTGTGTCTCTGAGTTTCAGATTCGGTAAAAACCCTCTGATTAATATTCACAGACAGAAGGCCAGCCCCGGTGTTGTACCCAGTTGGAAAAGAAATGCAAAATTCTTCCCTTTAAACACTTACAGAGACTAGAAGTAGGTGAACACAGCTCTTTGGGGACCCCTTTTAAAGGGGGGCAATGTATAATTAGTCTATCCATCCCTGGTTCACATGTGAAAGCAGTATGCACAGCTTAAAGGTAACTCCTCAGCCACTACTGATTTGCTAAGTGAACCCTCTTCCCAAAATAACCCCAAAGGGAAACATCAGCTCATGCCCCTTCTTAAGTGCTCAGGTTCCAAATTAATACAATCTGAATTCATATGTGCTTACTGGGTGTCATTGGCTCTTGGGTGTCTCCTTTATACCCTTAAATAAGGTGAGTTTGATTCCTTGGCCAAGTTTAAGCTGAAATGAAATCCTTCCTGTTGTTCTTCCTGTGAAGTGTCCTGTGCCTCAGGGATGTGATTTGCTTTGAGCCTGCGCTCATTTAACTGCCAGATGTGCAAATTGCCTGGAGGATAGTCTGTGACATTAGCTTGTACTCACAGCCTTAAACACGTGTATTGACATCAAGCAGAGGGGCCAGAAGGCTTTTAAACACTTTCTGAAATGTTGGCAGACTATCCTATCGGCCTATCTTCAGGAACATCCTATGGAGAAGGGGGAAGAGACAAAGTTTACGGTTAAGGGCACTGTTCTTATATATCAGTAGGCCTGGGTTGAATTCCTGGTTCATCTTCTTATTAGCTGTGTGACAATAGGCAATTTACTTAGCCTCTCTGATCCTCAGTAAGCTCATCTGTGAAATGAAAATATAATAACCATGTCTATGTCCTAAGGCTACCTTGTGGCTAATGAGGTGAATAATGCATTTAAAGTGCCTATTGCAACACAGTATCCTATACTAAGTGGTAGCTGCTATTATGGGTGTTGCGGTTATTATTCCTGCTGCTCTATTTTCCTAGCTTTTGTTCTGACTTTCCAGTTTCTTGCAGTAAGGGGGTCCCTTCAAATGTGACAGTTGCATGGAAGCCAAGCTTTCTTATTTCCCTGGAAGCTACATATATATCCTCAACCTCTGAGAAACATAGAACTCATTCAATAAAGGGGCCTTGGCCTATATGTGCTTCCTATTCTGATCTGAATACCTCCCCCCCATCTTAATTTCATTTCCCCCTATATTTACAAAAGGCCTGTGCTATATATGCTGTAAGAAATACAGGTCAGAGTGAGATAGTTTATGCTTTCCCATTTTATTGTTTGTCTGGCTGCAGACCTCAACATAGTTACATAGTTTGGAACACTTGACAGACATCTTTTATGATGGTTTGTTGTATAGGCCCCTTTTAAGACACACATGCGTGCACACACACACACACTTTCCCCCCTTTTTGCTTTCATGGAAGCAATTAATCTCAATTTCTCCTAGACCTATAATCTTGAGTAAATTACTTAATCTTGTAAATCTCAATTTCCTCATCTGTAAAGTGGGAATAACCGCAAAAGGAGTGTCATTGGGTTGTTGTGTGGACTCAATGGCACAATAAGTCTGTTTAGCCTGGGGTGTGAGTTAAGAGTCTCAAGCAGCCAAGGTCGCACAAGGAGTGGCCCACCCAGTGTGAATGATTTCAGGGTTCAGCGAGAGGAGAACTCAGAAACCTGTGGAGACTAATTTGCTTTCTTCTCCAACTCAGGCTCAGACTTGCCTGCTGGTGGTGATGGGAGAAAAGAACAGATATGCCGTGAGAAAGCTCCGAGGGGAGTCTACGAGAAAAGCAAACCTTATGTGCCTTTGGAACAGATTTGTCCCTATGAGAACCTAATCTCTAAGTAATGTGTCTTTTTAGTCTGATGCTAATCAGATGAACCATCTGGTTCAGTGTAAACTGCTTTAGGATCCACATTGCTCGTTTTTCTCAACTTCGAAAACAAACAGAGGAGGAGGAAAGGGAGAGACAGAGACAGAGATGGAGAAACAGAGAGGCCGGGACCAAAAGAAAGATAAAAGGAAAGAAAAAGAAAAGAACAGAGACAGAGACAAAGATAGAGAAACATAGAGAGATAGAGAAAGTGAGACAGAAGGGAATAAAGAGACAGAAAGGGACAGAGACAGACAGAGTCCTGACAGAGCTTTGGAAAACTCTTCCAATGTTTATTTCACCTAGTGGGTTTTTCTTTGGAAACTTTATTGAGAAGCTCTTCTGTGAATACAAAGCATCCCGTTTTCTTGTAGCGGGATGTACTTTCCTTTCCCCCTCCTCTTATCTGTTGACTATAGTACCACAGCTCAGCGTGGGGGATGGGGGCACAGGTGACTGTGCCCAGTGCCGTGGAGTTTTCTTCGCTAATCAGCACATCACTGCAGCACTGGCCTGGGAGCAGAGGAGAGTCCTCTTGCTCTACAACCGTGCTTGATGAACTTATGTAACATCTCTGAACCTCTAGGATTCTACATCTGAAGAAGGGGAGTAGGAATGTTGCCATGAGAATATATAGACTTTTGATTCATGTAATTCTTGTTTCTGATCCTGGCCTGGTCACTTACTAGCTGTGTTCCTTTGAACAAGTAACCTCTCTGAACCGGGATTTCTTTAGCTACAAAAATTGGATAACATATGTAAAACTACCCAGCGGAGTACTTTACACACTTGCTGCTTATTTAAAAGCATCTATTGGGGAACCTGGGTGGTTCAGTCAGTTGAGCTTCCAACTTTGGCTTAGGTCAGGATCTCATGGTTCGTGAGCTCGAGCCCCACGTTGGGCTCTGTGCTGACAGCTCAGAGACTGGAGCCTGCTTCTGATTCTGTGTCTCCCTCTTTCTCTGCCCCTTCCCTGCTCACGCTCTGTCTTTCTTTGTCTCTTTGTCTCTCTGTCTCTCTCTCTCACAAATAAATAAGCATTAAAACAATTTAAGAAAAACATCTATTGTATCTATTGCATGACAATAATAGCCACAAAAATAATAATGCCATCAATAGCATCTTAGAGAGAGCGAGACTTATATTTATTACATGCTAACTACGCATTAGGTACTATATAGAACATAAACATGTATTAAATTCTCACTACAACCTAATATCATAGGTATTATTATCCTATGTTATAGATGGGGAAACCAAGGCCTGGAACATCAAGTAACTTTCATCCTAATGAGACCAAGTATTACACGGCATATTAGGGTATTCATGTATTGGGCTATGTGATGCCACGGTAGGAAATACATCCCCAAGTCTCAGTGGTTTAGCGATGTAAAGGTTTATTTCTCTCTTCTGCAAAGTTTGATGGGGCACTGTGCCTTTTGTCCCTTCTGAAGCTATTCCAGCTGGTACCACGGCCTCTATGTCAGCCTGCAGGTGATACCCACCAAGTCCATTCACAGTTCTTTGGCCAGAACCCATCACAAGTTCCAAACCTAGCTGCAAGGAAATCTGGAAGTGATGGGCTACACATGGGATATTTTGATGACTGTTGTCTCTGCCATTCACAGGTAGTGTTAGAGCTTGGTTGAGGGCACAAGTCATTTGAATAACAAAACTCATCTTCTTTCTACTATATCATGCTTTATTCTCAGAATGAATAAAAAGGAGAAGACAGTGCCTATTTTCTTTTTGAAAATGTTTTCTTTTTCATATTAGGAGACATGCCTCACTGTTCCTCCTGAGGGATTTTTTTTTTTCCTAAATCCTCCGCTCCTCCTCTCTGTTTCAAATGCTGGGCAACTTTCTGACAACTGTGCATAGGGACCTTTGCCTAGGTCGGAAATGGAACTCTTGATGCCAGTAGTAGCTATATCGCTGTCGCTTTTCAGAGCACAGCTGCACCGCAGCAAACAGTGGTGTTAGGAAGTCACCCGGAACTTGGGATGTGGGATGTCCACATCAGGCTGTGCTCTGAGACTGTTCAGAAGGAAAAGGCAGTAAGGGAACAAGTCCTATTCCTCCCAGGACATGAGCTGGTCTCGTGGCGGACTTCTTGTCTCTCATGGCATTGTATACAGCCTTCCTCACTTCTTTTCCTTGCAAATATTGTCTTGGATGAGTTCTGTCTCCCCAGTACCTTCCCCTACCCCTCAGTAAGTAGGCATTCCAGTCCCGCCCCATTCAACACTTACTCAGTCCCTAGTATAAGTTGAGCCTGGGAGATAGTGGGGACACAACAGTCGCAAGTTTGCAAATTTCTGCATCAAGTTCAGTGTCCAAAGATGATACAGCTTCTAATTTTTGTTTGTTTTTAATCTAGTCTTTTTGAGTTTTCACTTCGCATTGTACTGTGGCAACTTAAGGTTTTCATTTAATGGACTTGTGGCTTCAGATGTAACCAGTCTTTCAGATTCAAAATAGTCCCCTCCCTCTTTCCAGAGTTCCATCAGGAACTGTGGTATCCCAGGGGCCAAATTAGGAAAGGGAAGAAAGACTTTGCTTTTGGCCTTCCCGACAACCTATCTAAAAGGGTTCTCTTTGGGACTTTGGCTCAAGAGGGGATGTTGGGACACAAATGTCTTGTGGCAGCAGGTCTCAATATCAAGCAGAGGGGGTGCTAGCCTTCTTCCCCCCCCCCCGTCACATCTTCCTTTCTGAGGAAGCCTCCCCCAACACTTTCTCCATGAGCTATAGAGGTGGGGTGGCTGCCAGGGTACCTGAACAGTAGGGGAAGGTGTGATGGTAGTTGAGTTCAGTATGATCAGAGTATTATCCTGGATTCACAAAGTGGATAAAATGAGGCATAGACCCTCTGCAAGTGTGATTTCTCAAACCTTAGGTGCACCTGGGGAGTTTGTTAAAATTGTAGAATCTTGGACCCTATGCTAAAGATTCTGACTCTGAAGATGGAGTGAGGGGATGAGTAATATGCATGGTATCAGTCCTCCAAGGGGATTCTGATAGAAGTGGCCCTCCCAGCTGATGCCTCTGGAATTGGAAGCACAACTCCAGGAAACTGAGTGGGGGAAAGGAAAGCAGTGCAGGTAGCAAGAAGTGGCTCCCATGGTACGTAGTGCAGAATTGCATCATGGATACTTGACATCCTGTACTCTCGTTTGTCTGTTTATGCTAATGGAGTGGGCTGCTTATGGGTAAGGGCTATGATTTATTTCCTTATGTGCCTACTCTACCTATAGTTTCACTGATATTAGCTTTCAGAAACTAGTCTTTGGACCTTGGCAGTAATGTGATTAAATGGCCAGAATTGCTTACAAAGGGGCAAAGGAAAGAAAGGACTTTAGCTGTACAGAACTGGAGGTATCACAGCACTTGATTCATAATATACCTCATCATTGGTCCACACAGGGTCTGCTTTTGTGCATTTACGTATTCATTTAGTTATTGTTAACAATAAATTAAACATTCAGGCACTCACTACCCAAAACTAAAACAAGAAACCTAACAATCAGTAACATGCAACCACATGGCTCTGTCTTTCTTTACCAAAGATGACCACATTCTTGAATCTTCTTTAATCATTCCTCTCCTTTCCTTTTTATGCAGTTTTATTGCCTCTCTATATATCTAGTGCTTTGGTTATTTTATCTTTATGAAAAAGGTATTGAAATATGAGTAAATTGGCAGGGGGAACACTTATTTTATTTTAACTTAGTATTTTACTAAGACTCATCCGTATTACATGTTGCTGAAGTTCCTTGTTTTGACAACTATGGAGGGCTTCATTGTGTGAATAAACTATGGAATTTCAAGGACTTGGGCGGTTTCAGTATTGCTCTATTGTAAGCATTGCTACTAAGAACATCCTTATACAAGCATCTTGTTGCAAATATCCAAGAGTCTCTTTGGGGTATACAACTGCCTAAAGATTTGCTTGGTCGTAAGGGACCTGAATACTTGACTTCAGAAGATGGTGCTCACCAGTTTTCCAAAGGTGGTTGCCTCAGTTTACATTCCCATCAGTGATGTGTAAGGGATCCTGTGGATCCACATTCTCTTCAACACTGGGTATTGTCCCACTTCTCAAGTTTAATAAAGGCATACGTGGAAGGTTAGTCTTCACTGTCTTGAGTCACATTTCCTTGATCACCAGTGATGATGAAAATCTTTTCTTATGTTTCTTTGCCACTTGTGTTTCATGCCTGTAATAGGTCTGTCCATATCTTTTGTTCATTTTTCTGTTTGGTTGGTTGTATTTCTCTTATTGATATGCAGAATATTTTATATATTCTTCATATTCATCTTTTGCTGATCTTATGTATTATGGATATCTCCTCTCATTTATACACATAACTTTTCATTTGCTTAAGAGTATTTTTTCTAACAGAAGTTCTTAACTTTAAATATCAATTTATTGATCATTTTAATAGTCAAATCTTATTATGTCTTGTTTAAGAAATCTTTCCCAATCCCAAGGCTAAAAGATTTTCATTCATATTTTTACTAAGAATTTTATTATTTTATTTTTGATACACAAGGTTTTAATCAACCTATAGAATTTGTTTTATATATGGTGTGTGGTAGGAGTCTAATTTTTTTTTTTCCATTTGACCATACATTGTTCCCAGTTTCAAGTGTGGGGCAGTTTATTTGCTCCTTGCCAGTGTCATTTTATATTTCTAGGACATTATTCTTCCCTGGACACTTGAGGGCAAGGAGGGTTGCTGGATCCTGAATTCAGTCCCTGGCACACGGTGTACAATTCCTCTGTGCTATTACTAGTCAAGGGTGGAAAGGTCAGAAGGGTCAGGACTCTTCTTCCATGGGCAAGCTTCAAATTAGGTTTCTCTGTTGTTTTGGCTTCTTGTGTTATTGGCAAGATGTAGTGCTTCTCCCCACTTGGACCTTTTCAGTTATGAAAGAAATGAGATGGTTCCTTCGAATGATCATTTTTCTTATAGCAAGAAATGGCTGGACCTGTAGTGTGGCTTCTTTATGTATCTAATAAAAAAGAGCACTGAGGTAAGGGTAAGGAGACCTGAATAATAGCAACAACAATAATATCAATGGCCACAACTGCAGTTGACATTTATTGAGTGCTTGTTATGCACCGGGCACTGTGCTACACACTCATGTACATTATCTCATTTATTGCACAGTTGTGCGGGCTTGGACAAGTCACAGAGCCTCTGTGGAGCAACTATACAATCATAGATTGAACAATAATGAGATTTCCAGAGATCTACCAACATGAAAATCTATGATTTAAAAAATCATTCTCTAATTCACGTTGATAATATTGCTGAATCTTTTGACCATCATTTAGTGCCTAAAAACCTCTCCTCCCATATCCTGCCCTCAACACTTTAAAATATCCTGCCTGAGCTGGGAGCAAGGAATGAGGCCATTTTATAGAAAATCAAACAGATGAAGGAAACCGCATGATGCCCTCAAGGTCCCACAGCCAAGCTCAGAACGCTGGAAAAGGTAAAAGGATTTACATACTGGAGCCAATTTATTTTCTTTAAGAAAGAGCTGTTGAGTTTTGAGGACCTAAGTTTTTTTCTCATCAGAGCATTTGGAGACATCAAAGATCTTCAAATAGGGGTTTGTCCCTCCTACCTAGAGTGTTACAAAGTCACATCCAGTTCCAAAATGTCCCTTCTACACTTGGAGATCAGAGAAGAGGCTGTCCCTCACATCTCTTCCCTTTTCAATGTGGCTGATTGCAGAATTCAGTCTCGGGAAGAAACCTTCAGATCTAGAATCAGAGAAGACAGTGATTTAATAAGCTGCAGAATATATCCAAGAGAGATTTGTTAAGTGTCCTTTTTTTGTTGTCTGAAGTAAAAAAAGAAAATTGGCATACAATCAAAGAAAAGAATCCCCTCTTGAACCTCCCAAAATACTTAGAATAGTAGCTTTTAATGACATTATGAAGCATGGCTTAATTGAGGAGAATCCCAGATTACCTCTTTAATGACAATCCAAATCAACTCTTCAGCAATTAAAAAAAAAAAGTACCTCATTAAACTGGAGAACTGCAGGGTCAGTCTGTTTCCATGCTTTTCAGTCCATGGTTCATGGGATTCTTTCCCAGGTTGGGAGTGATTCTTTATATGAGTGGAAACATACACAATGAGAAAGTTTATGTAAATCATTACACATTTATATGTTGACTCCAGAATTGTTTTGTTTGTTTTCATCGTGAGATTACAGTCATAGATGGTTTAAATTATAGTGAGTCAGGGTTTTAGGACATTCTGAGGCTTTTATGAGAACTTGTTTAAGTTTGATTTTTCTGATTCCTGCCCCCTCCCCCCCCACAGCAATATT
Organism: Crocuta crocuta; assembly: GCF_008692635.1. Taxonomy (NCBI): domain Eukaryota; kingdom Metazoa; phylum Chordata; class Mammalia; order Carnivora; family Hyaenidae; genus Crocuta; species Crocuta crocuta. The sequence goes on along the minus strand of NW_027528977.1, from coordinate 15,686,487 downwards.
TTCCTAGAATAGATGGAAGTTTCCTTAAGACCACAATACAGCTGAATTGAAAACCAGCTGCATTTTCATTTCAATTCAAGTGATATTTATTGAAAATCTAAAAATGTAGCCAGCACTATGCTGTGGGGAGTATGAAAGAAATATAATAAATAATTTCATGGCCACCATTTGTTTAACCATTATTTAGTGCCAGATGCTATGCTAAGTTTTTCATACATTATCTCATTTCATTCTCATGACCTACCTGTACACTGTGGGTATCAATATCCCCATTTTACAGGTAAGGGAACTGAAAGTTAGAGAGGTTGAGAAATCTTTCAGCAATCACAGACCAATAACATGAGAAGGCCAGGATTCCAGTTGGAGTCTGCCTGATTCCCAAGTGTACTCTCCGAATTGCTGTGCAGTATTTGAACAGAAGGGTTTCTGTACCCCAC
>NW_027528977.1:15610296-15685801 GCF_008692635.1 Crocuta crocuta | reverse complement strand
CCAGAGGACACACATGAAGGTAATAGAAATGAAGGTGCAGAGCAATAGTTATTATGCTGTTTGACAAGATCACCTTATTAATATATGTTTTAATAATATAATCTTCAGTTATATATATTTTTAATAACAGATTTTCTTCTTGCTTATGAAACATGTGAGAACTTTCTTCGCTTTGGAAAGAAATGTGATTCCTTTTATTTTCTCCTAAAACACAGTACCACTTGGTCGGTCATTCTTTACCCCACCTTTGACAGAGAAAAGTATACGGAGAAATATTTCTCTGCTACTAAGAAAACAGAGTGAGAATGATCAATTGCAACTCAGCTCATGGTGAAGAGGCCTCAGGGAGCGGTGAAGACCAGGAGGGGGCGTCCATGCTGTGGGTATATAGGAGGGCTGTGAATCAGTGCCAACTGATTGTTGCAACGTCAGTATGTGGCTCAATGCTACCTGATCTTTCCCTCTTTGGAGACAAGTTCCACAAATGTGTTTTTGTGTGAAACCTGATGACAGATTTTTTTTTAAACAATATGCAGGCCAAATAAAACCTGCATATGAACCCAGGACAGCAAGCCTCTGGGGTAAATTTAGATTTATGGGCTTAAAATAATTTATAGGGTTTGAATAAGTTTATTATAAATTTATAGTGTCACTTACAAATAATGCTGTAAGTATGACTATTACCAGAATTCAGTGAGAAGAGTGCTTTTGCAATGACAGGTTTATGGAGGAGGTAGGGTAACAGCCAAACATCAGAGAATAATGAGTGCACTACAGCCCCTTTCTGGATAACAGCCTCTGGGGCAACCTCGTAGTGTCAGAGGTGGAACCCTGTCTCACCAAAGACCCTGACTTTTAAGCCTCAGAACTCAGGGTTCATCTTTGCCTGACAAACTCTTTTGCGAATAGGGGCCTCCAACCATATCATAAGCTTAATCAGGCATGTTCCTGGGAATGCCAGTCCAGAATTGGGAAAATGACATTTATTATTTATAGAAATTAGTATTATCAAAATATCGTGTTTTTGTAGAACATTTAGAAATATATAAAAGTTCATTTATGAGCTCTTAATTCAGAGATAACCATTGTTTATTCTTCTCATCTTTTGTATCATGTATTTTATATAATTGAGATAATGTTTTACCAAGTTTGTATTCTGCTTTTTTTACAGAGAATTGTTTGGCATATTTTCCCATGTCAGTTTTAAAAAGTTTTTTTAAGGTTTGTTTTTGAGAGAGAGGGAGAGAGAAAGAGACAGAACAGAGCATGAGCAGGGGAGGGGCAGAGAGAGAGAGGGAGACACAGAATCTGAAACAGGCTCCAGGCTTTGAACTGTTAGCACAGAGCCCAACTCAGGGCTTGAACCTACAAACTGCAAGATCATGATCTGAGCCGAAGTTGGACGCTTAACTGACTGAGCCACCCAGACGTCCCTTCCCATGTCTTTTTTAAGGACTTCATAGGACTCTATTGTATAGATAAGCAGTAACTGATTTCACTATTTTCTTACTCAGGGACATGTGGGTTCATTTAATTTAATGATAGAAAAACTTGCTGGAATTCATAACCTTGATAGACAAATGTTTGTCCTCTGTGCTCATTATTTCTTCACTGTTGGGCATGAATCTCGCTCAACTTTCCCAGGGCTTAGCGAGAATTTTGAGTCTCCCCTCTTCCCTTACACACACACACACACCCAGACACACACACACTCACACACAGGATTGTGCTTCCTCTGTATATGATAGACTCAGCAGAAAGCAGACCATATTATCCTGTGCAAAAAGCTGGAGTAGTGTGATCCAATTTGGGAAGGACATGTTTTTACAACTCCTCTATCATCCTTGATGGGAGGGGGTGTGTCTGTGTGTGGACGTTCTCTGCAGTACCCGGCACTTAAATGCAACTACCTCCAAGAGCCCTCATTAGCCCCAGGCAGCCAAAGTGGGTTTGCTGAGTGTGATACCCTCCAGGCCTGAGCGACTGCCCAAGTGAAACCAGACACCAGAGCTAAGAGGGAAGCCAATTATTCAAAGGCAAATAAGGCTCTAATTATGGCTTCAGCTAAAGAGGGTAATATTATTCGAGGAAAGACATCCCATTTTTGAGGCACAACACAGGATGATCGTTCAGAACCAGAGCTTGGATCTGCTCCTGACTTTGTTGCCTTAACCAGGACACATCACCTTTAGGAGCACATGACTCCTGACCTGTCAAATGAGAACAGCATAGGATGCTTACCTCATTGGTTTATTGCGAGCCTCACATGCAGTAGGGCCTTGAGAGGTGTAACGGGGTCTGGTAGTTAGTAAGGACTCATAAATGGAGCATCACCATCGTCATCAGTGACTATTATTAGTATTACTGTTACTTGTAATCATCTGATAGTGGAACAGAATGTGAAACTGGATCTGGCTGTGTTCTCAACCTATTTATTCCGACTTGGAAGTGAATGGATCTCTAAGTTTTATTTTCTTCGTCTTTCAAACGAGAAGCTGGGGCTTGGGGTCATGTCAGGTCTCTCACTCTGACGTTTGTAGACCTACATGAGCTGAGAGCTGTGTATCACTCTCTTGGTGGAGCCTCTCATCAACCCTACCTCATAGGTGCTATTATTGTCTCCTTTCTCTGCATAGACTGGGAGCTGGGATTCAACCCCAGGCTCCTGACTTCAATACTACCCTTAATTGTCTGTGTGTCCCCAGCATATGTATCTGTAGCTGCCCTCAAGGCTTCTGAATCTCTGAGATGGTGATGAAATGCAGGACTGTGCTCACACTTTTACGTCATCTCTCCAGAACAATAGATACAGAAGTCCGGAAGGAGACGCCTGTCAGACTCTGGGGGCAGCTCCTGATACCTCAGCTCTATTTTACATCAACGAAACTGATAAATACTTGTTCTCCTTCCCTGGTGGGCTGTTTTGAGAGTGACCTAAAAGATTGTATATGCATGTGTGTGTTAAAGAATTGATCACACAGGAGGCAGATCAAATGTCTGAGCTTGAAGAGACCAGCTGCCCAGAGGTGGTCAAATTCAGAGAAGATCTGAAGAAGGCTCACCCTTGAATGGATAGCAAGCCAGCCCACTTTCCCTGCTTCTACCAGAGTAGTCCTGTGTCACTAACTCTCCCTCCTTTCCTCCTTCCCTCCCTTCCTCCCTCCCTTCTCTCTCTTCTCTCTCTCCCTCTCTCTACATAGTCTAGATCTAAAGAAATCTCTGAAAAATTGATCTGGTTCTGATGAGGGATGTTGATAGTGGAGGGAGACTGTGTGTGTGGGGAGAGGTACATGAGAACTCTGTGCTTTTGTTCAATTTTGCTGCGAACTTAAAACTGCTCTAAAAATATCTACTTTAAAATGTTTATTTTTTGAAAAAAAGAGAGACAGAGCACGAGCAGGGGAGGGGCAGAGACAGAAAAAGGGAGACACAGAATCTGAAGCAGGCTCCAGGCCCTGAGCTGTCAGCATAGAGCCCAGGGCGGGGATTAAGCCCATGAACTGTGACATCATAACCTGAGACAAAGTCAGACACTTAACCGACTGAGCCACCCAGGTGCCCTAAAACATGTCTATTTTTAAAATGTTAAAGACCGAGTGACCATGCACACACAAACAGAAATCGAGCTGTGCCCCCGCCCCCCACCATCCATTCTGCAGAGGAAGGAGAAAAGGCCCTCAAAGATTAACCAGCTCCTGTGAGGCCAGTTAGTTGCCCACACACAAATTGTTACTGGAATTGTGACTCAAGTGTGGTAGGGGCTTCTTTCTTTCTGGTTCAAGGGCACATGTCAGTGCCTTAGGGAAGTGGCAAGGGAACTTTTTTCATCACTCACATCCATGGTAGGCCAGTGATTGGCAAGTATGTCTGCTGTCGCTGGCTTTCACGGTCCCTGCAGCACCCCCCTGTTAGCCTGCCATGGTGATGATTTCCCAGGGCTGCCTTGGGAGGAACTCACAAAGTGATTAGGTGGTGGTTCAGATCCACACTGTACCTCCCCCACAGCCCACCAGCCCCCAGCTCTGCAGATCTGTCCATCTCCCTGCCTGGGTCTCTGTCTCTGTCCTTGCCAGGCCTCCCATCCTGCCTGTACATTTTCCCTTGCAGCCTCCTCCTTAAATCTGGGGCCTTCCCCCCACCTGCCCTGGAGCAAAATCTTGCCCTTTGCCCCTTGGTGTCTTCCTAAGTTTGCATCAGCCATTAACTGATTCTGAGTGAGGCTCTCTTCTGCCCATCCTCTCTGGTTCCAGAATGATGGGTAAGGATGGTGATTGACTACAGGCTTCATAGAGAGAGGGTGGGCTGTAGGAATTTATCCCATGTAATTTTCCCTGCCGGAGAAAGTTACAACCAGTTTTCTTTCTGCCTCATCTCAGAAGCACACCTTGCCAAGGTGAGCATTATTTTGTTTTTCAGACACAGAACAGTCTGATTTCATTTGGAGGAAGTATATTTCTTCTACTAATTTGGCTTTGGCCTCGATCCTTTTGGATCGGCCGACCCTGCCATTATCGTGCGAGGAAGCATGTGGCTCTTTCCCACCCAGGGCCTAAGCCCATTTTGTCCTCAGAGTTGCCGCTCCACTCTGGCTGCAAGTGGCTCTTGTTCCCCAGGAAGGACAGAGTCAGCTCGGATTAGGTTGTAAATTTTAAGCATCTTTCCCCTCCATAATGAAAGTATGTTTTTTGTACTTATTTATTTATTTATTTAAAGTTTATTTTGAGAGAGAACACGAACAGGGGAGGAACAGAGAGAAGGGAAGAGAGAGGGAATCCCAAGCAGGTTCCCCATTGTCAGCACAGAGCCCACTGTGGGGCTCGATCCCACGAACCGTGTGATCATGACCTGGGCAAAAATGAAGAGTCAGACATTTAACTGACTGAGCCATCCAGGCCACCCTGTGTTTTGTTTTTTTTAAAAAATTTGTTTGGGGTCCTTCTAACATACCTCCCCCAAGTGAACTCTTTGTAGGCTCCTCAAGATGATGGGAAAATTAAGTCCTCCTTATGTGAGGATGAGCTGAAAGAGGTTGACACTCAGTCTAGTAGCTCTGGGCCTCTTATGCCAGCTGCTGGCCACATGGTCCATTCCTCCCAGTTCACACTTGTTTCATCAAAACTAAAACAAATGCAGTGAGAATGCTTATATTATGGATCTGGGGAAGCTCTTGTTCTTTTGACACTTCTCTAAGACATTAGAGAATATTTGCACCTTCTTGAGTTCAGGTAAAGAGTGTTTTCTCTGTATTCCAAATAACTGGCCATGAGTAGATGCATATTTATAGAATGAAGGAACAATTATCTTAATTTAAGGAAGGTTACATAGTCTGTTGGAGAAAACACTGTACTAAAAATTGGAAGATTTGAACTCTAGTCCAGTGAAGCTGCTAACAAGCTGTGTGGCATTGGAAAAACCACTTAACCTCTCTGGGCTCCGTTCCTCATGTGTATCATCAACGAGTTGGATCTCTAAGATTGTGTCCAGCTGTGTCAGTAAATCTGCATTGCCGGAACAGTGTACAAAAAGAAGTAGCAACTTCAAATACAATTAAACCTGCTTGAATCCATAGTGTGTCATTAAGAGGTTTGTCAGGGCTGAGTGTGTGTTTCCTGGTGTGGGGGATGTGGGACTCCATCTGTCTTCTGAGCACTTGGGGAAGGAGCAGCAGTGAGGACAACAGAACCCCTCTTGCAGGTAGATTTTTCTCTTCGTGCACATATTTCTGTGGGTCTCAAAAAATTGGTTTTCATCAGCCTTGCCCCTCCCCGCCAGTGTCTCAGGTTTGCCGTAACCTATGTGTTGCTGTGAGATGCTTTCTTTGGTTTGGTTTGGTTTACAGGGATTCTGGGCTTCCCTCTGGTTGCAGCTGCAGGTTTTAAAATCAATTACAGCCCAGGTAGCAAGAGGTTCACTACAGCGCTCTGCTGTCTGTTCAATGCTTGTGCTGAGAAATCAAGAGGTCCCAGGCACCTCTCAGGAAAATTTGTGGTGTTTCATGGGCCTATAGCGAGTTGCAAATCTTGATAGATAGTGGGGCCAGTCTGCAAATAGCAGAATGTTTGTACTGTGGATTCAGCAGGAAAAGGAGAACATAATTCTCTGAGCATAAGATGTGTTGCACCCTTGTCCTAGTTCATCAGGAGATCTCACCCACGCACATCAAGAGACAGATTTGAGAAGTAGAGCAGGAGAGATGGCTGTTTCGTGACTCTGACGCCCGACTCCTTCGGTGTGGCCGGGCTTTTTGCTCACCTGCCCTCCCTTTCTCCCTCTCTTGCCAACACTGAGTAGCTCCATAGCTTCTATTCCCTGGTTGGTCCTGGAAAAGGGGACATCCTTGGAATGCACAGCTGCATGGTCAGAAGCAGGGGGTACACAGAGAGAAAGAGTACTGCCGTGGAGCAAATTCAGTTCATGCCACAACTCCTCATTTGTATTCCTGCCTGCTCTTGCCTGGGGGAGGCCGTCCACCCCGGGGGGGAGGGGGGGTTCAGTCCCATCGCGATGTCCGTGACCCCCAACCTTAATCTATAGTCCAAGTCTTTGCTTTCACCTCAAAACCCATATCTTTAACTGTCTCTCTGGCATCTCAAATTCCATACAGGATAGATGAAGAGAGGCATTTAGAATTCGGGTTTTCAATTCAATAAATGTTTATTGATTCTCTTCTATAAACAAAGCATTGGGAAGCCATTTAGAAAATACAAACTTGGCAAAAATGTGGTGATGTCCTCAAGGAGCTTGCCTTTACTTGCGAAATGAGGCACTTTTCATTAAAATGCAGGATGAATATGCTGTGGGACTTCAGAGGAGAGAGCTAGATGATTCTGTCTTTCTTATTACAACGTCTAAAAATTTATTTAAGAAAACAAAACAAAAGGAGAACTTCAGAGCTATGAATATTCAGTCTTTCTCAGTATATATTACACTATATTTTGGTAATCCCTGACTTTTTTTTCAGAACTTTTTTTTCCCAATTTTTTTTTCATGGCTTTCTTGATTTTGGCCCCAAATGTATGAAAAAGGTTTCTTGTATGATCTCTTTACCAAAGACTTACTTAGTTCTAGAAAGACACTATGGGGTTTATTCATTTTGTTTCATAATCTCTGAGCTGTATCTATCTTATGATTTTGGAAAAGTCATCTCACTTCTTTGGTTCTATTTCTTTATCTGTAAAATGGGGATAGTAGGGTTAATATGAATATTAAATGAGTAGTGCTTAGCACAATTCTTAGATGGTAAAAATGTTCCATAAGTGGTAGCTTAAAATTAATATAGGTATAATTATTATTTTCATAAAGTTTTCACTTGTGATTATTGTATTCACTTTCATTATTATCGGTTCAGAGGGGAAGCCAACATAGAGCATTAAAAATAAAATGTTGCTTAAATTGACTTCTTCAGAGTATTAAGGCAAGAAAAAAACACTGAGTGAGAAAGAGAATATACATATGTACTACTATAATTCTGATAATAGTGACTTTTTGTAATTTTTTATAGAAACCTGATAAGTGAAGTTGTCATTCTTTTACAGATATGGAAACTTGTTTAACTATACCAGATCTTGCTGATGAGCAAACTTATAATTACTTACTATAAGCTTACAATTGCTTACTGGTTTTTAACTACTGATTTTTCTCCCCATCAACCTACTTTTCTCATAGGAAGGGGAAAACTGATCATTTGAATCAGCATCCTCTGTTACTCACCTGGCATAAACTTCCACTTGACCCAAGCAAGTGATCAGGTGACGGTTTGTAAGGCCGATTTAAAGACAGTGCTTTGTCTACTGGCTTCCAAAGTCGAGGGAGGCACAGGCATATATCCTGGACGGTCAGCTTCTGTTGTGCCTAGATTGCAGTCGATTTCATTGATTTTTTCCAACACAACAGCTTCAAAAGTTTCTTCTGCTCCAAAGTAGCTGATCTTTTCAAATCTTTGCTATTTCTTCTAGGTAAGACCTTCAGATAAGAGGGTAAAAGCAATTAACAACTGAAAACTTCAGTTGATGAGAAGATATAAGATATGCTGTAACATGTTTAAAGGTTTCACAAAAACAGGCACATAGGGTTGAGCCACTCCTTGGAGAAATTGCTTTCTCATTTTATAGCCCAGGACATTGGCCCAAAAGACCTACTCAAGGTCACACCGTCAGTTAGTTGCAGATATGGGAAGCCAGGAATCCCAATTTGGGTTTATTTCTTTGTAATTGTGTTTTTCAAAGTGTGGATATGTACCACATAGGCAAAATTATTTTCTTTGTCATGAAGGATAATTTTAAGTATGCACAAATAAAGTACAATACCATAGAAGCAGAAGATCATTCATTCTCTTCTAACTCCTTTTCAATCTTTCTGGTTATGTCAAGGATTGTATACTTTTGCTGTTTTGTCTTTAATCTTTCTCTGCTAATCTCTTTTGATAACAAGGAAGCAGACCTTAGGCTTAAGTTTCTCTTAGGATTTATATAAAAGTGTTTTGGTTTAATAGTATTGATTATTACTCTTACCTTCCATCTATGGCAGGCAATACTAATTTCCCATTTGAAATAGCAAATTTTTTATTTAAAAGAATATAAGCAGATTAGAATGCAGCTATTTTATATAAAAATATTAAGTAAATAATAGTGCAGGGTGTAAATTATGAGCAGTACATTGTGGGTTTCACACTGGCAAAAATAATGGTTAACTTGGAAAATAAATGGTTAAAGCTTGGGTAATATTTGATTCTGCCCTTTAGAATGCTCTCAACCTTTTGAAGATATATATAGCTGAAATCCGAGTTGCCTTCTTATTCATGTCATGACTTTTTTTTAAAGTTTATTTCTTTTGAGAGAGAGAGTATGTGCATGCACATGTGCGTGCATGTGCACGAGTTGGGGAGGGGCAGAGAGAGGAGAGAGAATCCCAAGCAGGCTCTGTGCTATCAGCTTGATGTGGGGCTTGAACTCATAAATGGTGAGATCATGACCTGTGCCGAAACCAGGAGTCAGATGCTTAACCATCTGAGCCACCCAGGTGCCCCCCACACCCCATGTCATGCCTCTTTAAGGTAGCAGCCAGAAAAACAATTATTAGATCTAAAAGGAAATCATAAAAGCTACCCATAAACCAGAGATGAACTCAGATATGTCCACAATTGTATTATTGGTAGCTTTCCTACAAGCGGGAAAGCTGGATTGGTAGCCAATTTAGTTTCGATATGTACATAATTTTAACCTGCATGCTGTTGCATTTATTGAGAACAGAAACTGGCTTTATTTATCAAAGACTGAGGCTTTAAGATTCTATTTTAGACCTCATTCTTGTCTTACTTTCCCCTTCTAAGAAGTTCTTTAATTTCTCATGATCTTGTTCTTCAACGAGAGGGTGTGAATGAAATAAAAAGGTGGCAAAATGCAATTTAATATAATATTTTCCCACTATTATCATGTTTTAAAGATTAGAATGTATGGAATGAGTGGAATAGGAATGTAAAGTTATTTATCAAATGGAGGTATAGGTAACTTTCCTTTATAATTTGCATATATCAAGTGAATACACAAAAAGAAAGATGTTGGTTATACTATTGGATGATTTTCCCATTATCCTTAACAGATAATCTTCCAGTGTTGCTTAATTTGTTTACCTATTCCTTGAAGCAACAGTTCCACTTAGTTTCCCCAAATATCCTAGAGTTCTAGAGACTAGTTATTGCTAGCCTGTCATGAGCTTGCCTTTCATAAATATCACACAGAACTTACTCATGTCTCTTTCCTGCTGTGGACCCCTTCCACTGACCATCATTTTTTCTTTTTCCTTGGAATGTGCTTTCAGTGGAAAATTTATTCCCATTTAGAGGAATCTGAAAAAAAAAAAAGGTGGGGAGGTAGAGTCAGTTTCTGGTGACTTATGGGCAGTTAGAGTCAAATGTTTGAAAAATGGGCTTCTGAATCAGCAGAGATTTTACAAAGTGACTGGTGGAACTGAATACAGAGAGGTAGAGTGCTGAGATGCCAGGAAATAATGCTACTTCTATTGCGTATGGCTAATAAAAAGACTGCATTGCTAAATTCAGGGATAGGAAGGTTAATGATGATACATTCTTTTTTAGTATCAAAGATTAACATGATAACTTGCATATGAAAGTTAATTCAGACACACTGCTAATGGAGGAGGCATACAAAATTAATTTCTACAGCACCTCTTAAATTAGGATCACTCACTCTTCTCTGGCTGATGCTCTTTGACATGGCAAGAGCTGCACGCATACTTACAGGGGGTGCACATCAGTGCTCAGTGGGGCATCTTAGGCCCCTGAGGAATTTGTAGAGCTCTGGGTGTATTCCCTTCAGTCCTTAATCACTGCCAGTCCTCTGGGTGTTCCCCTGTAGGTTGTCACTTGGCAAGGATTTTGGTTTTAATAGTTAATGAGACAATGGAATTGAGCTGAGATGAGAAGAGGGTGGAAGGTGGGAGAAAGAACGGGAGAGGGGAGGGAATAGCTGCTTTCTCTTCATGCAGGAGATTCTCAAAGTAGAGTGTAGGACAGCATCTTTGGGTTAACTGCTGTCTTGAATGTTGTCAAGGACCAAGGCTCAGCTGACATAGGAACCCAGGCTGAGATCTGGTGCAATATCTCAGGCAATTTGCTTGACTTCTTCAAGCCCTGCAACTGTATATATTTAAATTTTAGTGTAATTTACATATAATGAAATACACAGATCATAGATGTACAGCTCAGTGAATTTTTTATATATGTATCTACCCATGCAATCACCACCCATGTCAAGATACAGTGTATTTTTACTACCTAAAAAGTTACATATGGGGCACCTGGGTGGCTCAGTCGGTTAAACGTCCGACTTCGGCTCAGGTCATGATCTCACAGTTCATGGGTTTGTGCTGACAGCCAGCTCAGAGCCTGGAGCCTGCTTCAGATTCTGCATCTCCCTCTCTCTCTCACCCTCTCCTGTTCATGCTGCCTTTCTCTCTCAGAAATAAATAAAAACATTAAAAAAAATTTTTTTAAAGTTACATATGGAAATTAAAAAAACCACAATAGTAGCTTATACTTTTATAGTGCTTACTATGGTACAGGTGTGCCACTCCAAGTGCTATATACATATTATATGTATATAATCTTAAAGGGAGGTGCTCTCATTTTCTCCACTTTACAGATAAGGAAACAAAGATAAAGAGAGATTCCCACTGTTAATATCCTCTACTGTTCACTCCGTAACACTCATTGTATGGCCTGGTACTTAGTGCATCAGAGGAATGACAATGGAACCTCCTTCATGGCTGACATTTCTTTCCGTCCCTCCTCCTCAGAGTCCAATTTATCACTGTGCCTTGTCTTGGGCTAGTAGGCTGTGCATGATGCTCCAGCAGGAGAGTCCTTGAGGGAAAGGGACAGACTGTAGCTATGTGTCATCCCAGCTTCAACAATCAGGTACATTGGAGGTGCTCTAGCAATAGTGATTGACTGTTGTTGCCAGAAAACCCTGCCCCCAGCTCCTACCTGCTCCTGCTTAGTACTGTTGACAAATGTATTGGTTAGATCGCCTGGGCAGTTTGAGCTAAATCTGTCCTTGTGATGATCCAAAATTTTCTAATGAAAATCCCTCATGTTTCTGAGCTCTTTTGAGCTCTCTTGTCCCAACATGGGTCCCCAGCTGTCCTGCTTCAAACCCCAGGTGTTCCTTTCCTTTTCCTTGGCTTTCTCCTGCTCCTCTTTCTTGTCTTCTGTATCTTTCCCTACCTTTTCCTTCTCCTTCCTTTCCTTTCATCATGGTGGTCATGACTATCACCAAATAAACTTTGGTGACTTGCTGTCTGTTAAATACACTACAATTGCCCTTCATAAATTCTTTGTGGGAGGCAGCAATGTTCTATGTATCTTCCATATAGCTGAATTAATGTTTACCCATTTGTAGTAGATCATTTTCTGACATATTTAGCCAGCTGATCCCTTGATACCTCCATATGAATGTCTTGCAAGTACTCCAACTTCATGAACTGTATTCATTTAACTCCAAGATTTCTGAAACTGTATTCATTCTGTTCACGAAAAGCTTTTCCTCTTCCATTATTCTGCCAGTCATTTCGAACTAGCCCTCAAATCTTCCTGTGCCTCATTTTTCACTTTTTAAAAAATGTTTATGTATTTTAGAGAGAGAAAGGTGGGAGGAAGGGACAGAGACAAGGGGACAGAGGATCTGAAATGGGCTCTGTGCTGCCAGCAGAGAGCCCAATGGGGGGCTTGAAATCATACACCGTGAGATCATGACCTGAAGGAGAGTTGGATACTTAACCAGCCAGATCCACCTCCCCCCAGCTCCCTGATCTTTCACTTTCAATCAATCTTTCTTAAATCTCTCTATCTTTACCACTTACATCCTGGTTCTTTATACCTCTGTGCCATTTATGATGCTTAACATTTGCTAGGCACTCCATAAATATTTGTTCACATGAAAAGTAAATGAAGCTGCCATGTAAGGACAAACATGCAATCCTGAGCCCTCCTCCATTTGTTGTTTTGATGTTTTGCATGGACACATGACACAATCACAGGAATTGAAACCATTAGCTTTTCTCAGGTTCTTTTCAGAGTTAAAATTCCACAGTTTGATGTCAAAAGCAGCTAAACACTACTAAACTTTAATACCGAACATCAACATTAACTCAGTATGAAAAATTTCTGTAAGAATTTAGTCCCAGAAAAAACTGTGTTTCTCTCACAGAATTAGTTCTACCTTAATGGCCAACAAACTCTAGAACTTGGTTGATATTCTTTATTGCCCTGATAGTTTATCACACAAGCGAGAACACCCATTTTTTTTTTTTTTACAAATAGTTTATTGTCAAATTAGTTTCCACATAACACTCAGTGCTCATCCCCACAAGGTGAGAACACCCATTTTATGGGCACTTGGAGCCCATATGTTAACGTTTACATTGGCATGTCATCTTCTCTCTTTTTTTCCTTCTTTTTGGAGCAAAGTAACATGGGAAGGAATACATATAACTAACAATAAATATATGAACATGTCGAGCCCACAATAATATACTAATGTCCGTTCCATAAAAGTACAGTTCAAGGTTCATTAGCAGGGACTGAACATAATTAGAAACAGTGCATTTCATTGTATGTGATTTTTATACTGTTCCCATCAATTGACTGGTTCTTTTCTTTATTATACTTGGACTACCCCAAGGGTAAGACCATATATTGTCCTTCCTTTGTACAGAAACAGAAAGCATTACATGTTGGTGACTGATTGTATTCTGTTTACTTCGTCCTGTCTCACACTTAGCCCAGTTTCCTCTTCATTGGCTTCAGAGTCCAAACAGTTCTCTGACCCTCTCATTAAAATATCAGGCCTAAGTATGTGATTCATTTCTTAAATCACTCTTTTGTTTTGGGCCTTCCAGAGGAGGGCTGATATTGCCTCTGTTGCAGGAATGGAGAAAGAAAGCAAGCAGAACTCTGGCCCTCTCAGGGCTGTCTCTGTTCTCCACCTTCTTAGCTGAGTGCTTTTTGGAAAGAAGACCAGGTCAGAGGAGAAATTCTCCCCATTCCCACTCTTATTTAGGGAAGGTAAAAGCAGTGATTTTCCCTTCTTCTCTGAAGTTTGTTTCCAATTATTCAACTTGTTTGAAATATATTACATTTCTCTATTTTCCCTTTATAATGAGCAACACTGGAATTTTAACGTGTAGAGCTGTAAATGAGAGGGACCCCACCCTCCTCTCCCCTGGAGCTGTTATGGGGAAGGTAAGAGGAACAGAGAATCAGATGATGATTGGAGACAATTACACAACCATTCCATTTTGCTAATGCTTGAATCCAGGAGAATTTTCTCATTTAATTCTCTGAAATGAAGGGCCCCTCTGTTAGCCTTAAAATGTAAACAAGAGGCTTTTAATGTGCGCTTTTCCCAGAAATGGAATGCTGGCTGCTCAATATTGATCCAAAGCATCGCTGTTGGTTTTTGTTCTTCTTGGTATTCATAAGTTTTATGATGGCAGCGATATAGGATTGCTCACGGGCGGCTTGAGGATTGCGGGTACGTGGCATTATTATTCTAAGGTGCAAACAGAAATGTAAAAGGATGTTCAGAAAAAGCTTGCCCAAGCTCTCCTTTAGTCTCTCCACATACTAAAGGGAACATAAAAATCTGAGGCATATATCCCAATCATCTCAGTTTATATCCACCTCTTGGAATGCAGTTCTCCGAGTTTGGTGTTTCAGACAAGTGCACTTTGTTTGAAAGATGCAGGTAATACCTTCAAATCCATTTCATTCCGGCACGCCTGGTCCAGGGGTTTTGTCAAGTGTAGATGTCAGCTACAGTTGAAGGAAACTAAAGTTCCAACGTGCTCTGCTTTTGACCCTAAAATTTCTTAGGCATAGCATCAGGTCCCTATACCTCATCATACTTAATAACTACAACTGAATATGTAAGATGTTTTATTTGGATCTTCTTATGAATTAAGCATTTTAATCCCCATTTTTAGAGGAAGGGAGGTAAAATGACCTGTCTGAGGTCACACAGCCTACTGGACTCAGAGCTAGGTCTCTGGACCCTAAATCCAGAGTTGTGTCCACTTTCCTACCCTTGCCCCTATGATAGGGGAAAGCCAAGAATGGGAATGTCTTGCTAGAAGAGCCATTCAATGGGAGGAGGAGAAGGGAAAGAAACACACATACAATTCTGCTCCTTAAACACCCCTCCTCCAGCCACCAGCTACTGCCACTTGATTTCTTCAAGGACAGCACATAGTAATAAATATTGCACTAATCCAACACTAAATAGTGTTCTGATTCTGAGCATTGGCCTCAATGTAAGCAGACAGGGCTCCCTCTCTAAAATTGGCAAACACTCATTCATTCATCTAACACTTATTAGGATCCTCCTGTGTGACGAGCATGGTTCCAGGAACTGTAGGAGACAGAACCTGATTGTGATTAGACATCTCGCTCCAGGCTCTTGCTGTCTTCTAGGAAAAGGTAGTGAATGGTTTGAAGGTCGTGACCACTGCTTGCTAACCCGCTGCAGTGAGGTGGATAAGCTCAACCAATTGTTGCTCAACAAATGGTTGGCTGAATTAACAAAATGGAAGTGAAAGACTGAACTGAAGGTTAAATCACCCGAGTTGATGAATGCTCATTATTGTTTAGGATCCTAAGATTAGAATTGTGTTTGATTTGTTCCCTGTGACCGTAACCCTTATTAAAACAAAACAAAACAAAACAAAACAAAACAAAACAACCGTTAAACAGCCAGTCAACCAGGGTCTTGGATTTTCTATTTCAAGCCAGCTTAAGGGAGCTAACAAATTCAAAGGGTGGCTGCCTCATGCTGACAGGATCTAGGAGTTGGGAATAGTTGTCTGCATTCATGCACGTGTGAGTGAAGTTGGAGTGGCACCGGCATTGGAGTCAGACAGGCCTGTGTTGGAATCTTGCCTCAGTTGTGGTCATACTAGCTAAGTGACCCTGGGTAAGCTTGTTGGAGCTCCTATTGTCTCATCTGTAAAATGGGATAACACAAGATGCTGGAAGAGGTCTTGACAAGGATCAAATGAATTCTCAGTGTGGTGCCTGGCACTCCACAGGAGTTCAAGATCCGTTGCATATCTCATATTTGATATTCCCTTCCTCCATTCCCTTTCATTTTCAGTAGACTTCTAGACAAATGGTTTCTACCCTTTCTTAAAACATCACTGTTATGACTGCTTTTGCTGAGAAAACTCTGAGTATATGACCACAGATTAGCTCAGAAAGAGTTCCTGGTCAAGAACAGATTGACATTCATGGAGCCAGGGAATTGCTTGAGACTCCAGAGGGCCAGGGGCTGGGGTGAAGGGCTTAAGGGATCTGGGTGGCAGGGTGCAGAAGAGAGGCAGTGGGTGAGGGATGATAAGCCCTGGAGGCGTGTGGGTGGTACTGACTGGTTATAATAGGTGTCCTAAGTGCTTGTAAATTAATTTGAATTCCAGATGTCACTGAATTGGAATTGAATGGGGGCAAGGGGTGTAAGACATAGCTCTTTGCAGTCAAAAAGCTAACTTGACTCATTTCTCCTCCTGCATGAATTTGACGTAGAGCCTACTACTTTGATGGGAATCTTTCTTTAAAAATGACCCAGATTATCCAGTATAGAGGCCACTTGTTTCCACCTCAGGCTTTTTCATTTGCTTCTCCTTCCATTAGCCAGGGTTAGGAGGTGGGCGAGACAGTCTTCCAACAGGCCGAGCTACAGTCATCTGGTATGGCGTTGTGAATGTAATTGTTCTAAGCATTAGGGACAAATCAAATTTTGGGTCATGACTCAATTGGCCATATCTGCACCTTTATTTTCCTAAAAGCTCTTTCTATGGAGCTAGATTATGGTTTAATGAGTGAGCTGGCTGGGAGGAAGCCAGTCAGCAGTGACAGTGAAAATGATCTCAGAAAGTGCAAAGGGGTAAGTGAAAGTGCAGGTACCTGTCAGAACACACCAATTATGCCCTAATAGCTTTCAGAAGGCGTGATGATAGGACACCACTGCAGCCGCTTCACACCATCTGAGAAATGTTGATGGAAATCTTTCATTACTTGCTAGTCGAAGCAATGAAATGGTCTCCATGATTAGGTCCTAATTTGATAAACCCTAAAATGAATCTATTATTCTCTCACTCAGTTGTTTAAAACACATTCAAAATACACATCAGTATAGCACATCTAATCCATCAGGAAGACATGTCAACTCTGCCCCAAGTCTCTCTGCTTTTGTCTGCCTCTCCTGCCACAAACTGATAAAGCTTTCATCTTTTCTCCCCATCACTGTTACTATAAGGAGGCAGGATAGCTTAGTAGATGTGAACATGGGCTCTGGAAGCACATTTCCTGGGTTTAAATCCCACATGTGTGATATTAGGCAAGTTATTGAACCTCTCTGGACTTGTTACCTCATCTACAAAAAGGTATAATGGTATACTCTTCACAGAGAGAATGGCTGGTAGATAGTGAGGGCTCAGTGAACATTAGACCTCTTCTTCCCCTCCTCAAAAACCTCCTCAGTATTCTGCCTTCCTCTCTAGGCCCACCCTCAAGCCTCATTAAAAATACAAAACAAAACAAAATAAAATGGAACAAAACATGTTTATCTCCATCCAAGAGTCAAACTCTTTACCATGGGCCACAGGGCCTGATGAGACCTGGCCCAGCCAGACTCTCCAAGTTTGTCCTCTTGTGTTATGCTCCCCATGTTCTATAATCTGGCCACTCTCTTTCCATGTGATTTCTTCAACGCCTTAAGCAGATTTCTACCCCAGGGCCTTCACATGCCCTTTCCTCTGCCTGGAATCCTCTTTCCTGAGGCCTTTGCAGGCTGTTCCCTTCTCACCCTCAGGTGTCTGCTCAGGAAATATCCCTCTCAGAGAGGCCTGACTGCCTCACAAGGAACGCTCCTTCCCCGCACACCCAGACTCTCTTTCTCCCATTACCCAGTTAATTGCCTTGCTGTCAGCTATCTGTATTTGTCATTGCAACATCCACTCCAGGGCTCTGTGTCTCCTGTGATCCTTGAACATTTCTGCACACAACAGCTCCAAGAGGACTTTGTCTCTGAGCAGCCAGCCCAGGCCTCCTTTTGCTGCCCCGAGGCTGTAGGGGCCTATTTGCCTGTGCACTGAGGGCACTTACAGTGCCTGTGGCTGTCCATCCCCAGGGTTGAAATACCCTAACCGCTTTGCCCTTGTGGTCTGCTCTGCGTCCATAGCTCCCTTTCTGTGACACTTGACTGCTTTTGCAGTCTGCCTGGCCTGTTTCCCTTCAGGGTCCCACTTCCCCACTCCCCTTTTAGCGTTTTCTGGAACTCCTCCTAATAAGTAAGTCACCTTCACCCGAAACTATCTCTGAGTTTGCTTCTGGAGAATCCAACCTAAGGCAATTATTGTTTTTGATACTCCATTAGAATATAACATCCACTAGAACCATGCCTATTAACAGTAATTATTTATTCTCTCCCTATCTTACCCCCATCTGTTTCTCTCTTCCTCACCCCCTTGCCCGTATATACTCAAAAATGTAAATAGATTACGTATAGACTATCAGAGCTTACGAATTATATTTGTAATCAGTGTGATATTTTGGGGGCACAAACATACATCCTCTTAAAAATTCCAGCAGTTATATATCAATCTACCCTTTCTCCCATCACTGTGTTTCTGAATAGCAAATGTCAATGTATTATAGGGCATTTTCCTATAGGTTTGGTGCAATGTCATGTTTTATGTTAAATATAAAGGATATGTGGTAGAAGCAATAGCTTGGATTGAACTTCAAGGGAGTATCTACAATAAAGTTTCTGGAAGTACATTTCTTCTTTAGCATCCATCCCTCTAAGATACCTAAAGAGAAATTTTACAGTTCCTGAATCCTGAAATCTCTAAATAGGCTGTATTTGTTTAGCTGGGAGATGTATTTTGGCCTGCAGGGTTCATAAAGTGAAGACGTACATCATGGCAGAGGCAGGCTAGAGGGGGAGTGAGGGATGATTCTGGATATTGTAATTAGGTGTGATTTCAGGGAGGTAAGGAAAGTGAATCATGAGTTGCTGCAGAAGAATACGTTGGGGGAAAATGCTAGTGGAGTTGTAAAAGGCTTGTAACCTGATCGGGAATATGAAGTTTGTGGGCAGCTATTGATTTCCCAGTGGGTGGAATTACTTTTCTTCATGACACACTGGCTGGAGGAGGAAGGTTGTGAGAACAAATTGCTATCTGTCAGACGAGAGCTGGGCAAGGCGGGCCCCCTCCATGTCCAGACTACCCAACCACATGGCCTCTGACACCTATGAATGCTCCTCGGCCAAAGAGAATCACCAAGCCAAGTGCGTTCCACTCAGCCTTGCCCAGGGAGAATTTTGGCTTTCAAATTAGGCATCTGCTCTGTTTGCCAAAAGGGCCGTGGGGAGGACAAAGCAAGGTGTGACAACCACAAGCTCCTCACCATCCCCCAAGAGGGTTGAGCTGAGCAGAATTCACCTTTCAGTCAATAGGAACTTGGCTAAAGCAGAGTAAGTTTCACCTTAAAGCCTGTAAAATATCGAACAGGGTTGAAGAGTCGATTAACCTGTGTTGGTGACAAAGTAAGGGGCTGGTTATGTCTGGAGTGAAACTCGCTGGAAGGAGGATCTCACTGCTCATCCCATTACACATACAATGACCAGATAGTGTGACAAACAGTTAAGACAGAAGTCTGAGCGCTACAGGATCCCAGAAGAGGGTCACCCACATCATATTTGGGTGTCAGGAATGTTGTCCTAGGGATTTTGGCATATAAGTTAAGACCTAGACGGCAAGAAAAATTCAGGTAAAGGTGGGTGGGATAAAAGCATTCTGGGCATTGTGCAAAAACTAAGAAGCAGGAGACCATATCTGGGACAGTATGCAAGGTAGACGGTGGGCAGGTAAGGAAGGGTTAGGTTACAAAGGGCCTTCAGCTATGCCAAAGAGTTCACAGAACTCACTCTGAGGACAGTAGGAACCACTGAAGAACTTAAAGCAGAAAGACCTTTGATCAGGTTTGAGTTTGGGGGAAATTCCTGCTACTGAGATTGGAAGTAGGGAGATGGGTTTGGGAGACTTGGAATGGAGGGTGGAGAAGGCTGGCTTGCAGGTGGGATGGATATGACTTCATGACGGACTGATGTTGGGTGCAGAGAGAGGAAGCAAATTTGTTTGGTTGACTGCGTAACTAGGGTGTCTTCACTCTGAGACAGAGCAGAGGAGGAGTGGACCTGTGGGGAAGATGGGGAGTCCACATGTGGCTCTTAGTCATGCTTCCTTCCCTCTAGATCTGGGGCTGGGGCTGTGGTCACAGATGTAGTTTTGGCCTGATGCATCTCCAGGTGGTTTTGCAATGTGGGCTAAGCATTTCTTTTTCATTCGTTCCATGGGGGTTAATACTGCAGAGAAGGAGGCGAGGAAAAGGACCTTCTTATTTAAAGTATCCTTAAGTCATGAAATTATTGCAAAAGAATAACTCTCTTCAAGAGAGCTATAGATTCAGCTTGTAGCACCTTCCATGGGACAAAACTTTCTCCAAGAAGGAAGAAACCAGAGCCCAGAAACACTGCATTGTCCTCTCTGCCATCACTTCAATAAAAGACAGCACCTTCCTGTGAAAATACAGAGTTGAATAGCTCTGCAGGTTCCTAAGTGCTGGTCCAATTACAATTTGGACTTGTTGCCAGATGGGAGATCTCCCAGCCTTTGTTAGGTATCAGGTACCTAGGGTGGGTATGCAAGTCTCTGATACTCATTGGTTCTGCCTGTAAAGATTGATTTGAGGCTCTGCAACATTTGTCTTTTAAAAACACTTGGGTTTGTTTGCTTGACAATTTAGAAATGCTGCTTCCTGAAGCTTTACAGACTAATATAATTTCACAGCTCCAATTACAAACGAGAAAAATTATTTCATCTCAAAACAGAGGAGCCAGACATTTCTGAGAAATCGTGGTTAATGAGAAGACAAAGTAGTTTCTGAAAAACAGACCGTGTTATTAATGGCCTCCTCAGCTAAAATTTTGCTGACTCTCAGCACCAGGAGGTTTCATCTCATGGGGATGCTGTTTTTGATACTCTGTAAAGTAGGTGACTTTCAGATTGATAAACCACTCCTTCTGCTGGGGCCTGGTCTGCAGCTCCCACACCATCAGTGGTTTGTAAACAGCGCAAACATGTCCATTGTCTTTCCACCTAGCATATATTCCCTTCCGCCTGCCACTTCCTCTGAACATGTATTTTGTGGGAATCATAGACTTCTGGATGGGGACTAACAATTATTTAGTTCACCCCTTCATCTGATTCTTTGAATACCTTCTCATCACCCCTATCCATAGGCAGCTACCTAGTACTTAAATACTTGTAGGATGGAGCGCTCACTATCAGACCTTTCCATGAGAGTTTGATATCTTAGCTCAATTTGAAGTAGAATTTAAAGTCTGGTGACTTCCCAAGGAGTTCTTCATTAATATCTAAAATCTCCCAACTGGCCTTTTCCCTTGGATTCAAATGTTTGTAATGGGAGTCTAACTGCAGTATCTCAACTAGAACACCAACAGAATGAACATTTAAGGTAAAACCTGACCTTCATTACTTCACAGCTCTGTTGTATGAACACTCCTTTTTTTTTTTTTAAATATTTTTATTTATTTCTAGGATAGAGAGAGACAGCGTGAACAGGGGAGGGTCAGAGAGAGAGGGAGTTACAGACTCTGAAACAGGCTCCAGGCTCTGAGCTGGCAGTCAGCACAGAGCCCGACGCGGGGCTCGAACCCACGAACCGTGAGATCATGACCTAAGCGAAAGTCGGACGCTTAACCGACTAAGCCACCCAGGCGCCCCTGTATGAACACTCCTAACAGGTTGCCACTCCCAGGAAGTGAAGGCACTGGGTTTTATCTTGTCTACTTATGTCTGCCTCTTATTTCTTTTGGCTCTGTAGCTGCACATATGCACATACAGTTCTTTTTACACACATATGTATGGAGTAGCAGAACTGGTTTCCTATGGGGAGCAGGTGTTTGGGGAGGGACTAGAATTGTGAATGATGTTCTAAGGAAATCTTAACCTAATCTTTAATATTTAGATTTTTTACAAGGAGAATATATTCATGAGTTATTTATTTAATGAAAAATTATCAAAGAAAGAAAGAAAGAAGAAACTAAAGAATGAAGATGCTCAAATGCTTCTCAATGTCCTTCATTCCAGAATGTCGGGACATTCTGCTGCCTGTCATCACCAAAGAACTGAAGGAGCTGCTGGAGCAGAAGGATGAGATGCAGCACCAGGTCCAGGAGAAGAAGTACTGTGTTGAATTACTCAACAGCATTTTGGAGGTCCTCAGCTGTCAGGATGCGGTGAGTCCTCATGATGATGTAGATGTCCTGGTCTCAGACTAGCACTGAGCTGATTAAGCTCTAAAATATTGATGCTGATGAATAGCAGTTGAAGTCTAAAGATAAAAGTCAATGGCTTGCTCAGCGGGCCTACTTTTCCAGTGACTAACCCCCATGGCTGTGAAAGATGGCTTGGGGACTGGAGTTAACCGGGTAGCATTATGTCACCATATTTCTTGTTGGACAGACTTTCTCGGGGTGTAGGTATGGACATATTGCAGACTTTTTGGATGACTTGTCCACTTACTAAAATTCTTGTCTGCAGAGGTGGGAGGGGGAGTTTCCTAGGCCTACACAGTCAAGAAAAACCCCCTTATTTGTTTTCTTAGCTGATCACCATCCTACTCCTTGCCCTGAGCACTCTGCTCATCCCGAAAGAACCTTAACCATTTTCATCATTGCAGGAGATAACTAAAGAAACAAAACTCCTGCAATGGCGAAAATGGTTAAGGCTCTTTCGGGATGAGCAGAGTGCTCAGGGCGAGGAGTAGGATGGTGATAGGGAGGTGGCAATGGCAGTGAAGCCAAGGTATATTTGGTAGACATCCTTCAGAGATTAGTCAGGGATGGCATCAAAAGGAATGTTTCAGGGGAGTTAGTAGAGGGCCTCCAAAGGGCAGAGTCTGCAGAAGAGGAATTGGTGATAATAATAAAGATGGGGAGACAAATTAGAATTCTTAAGATTTGGAAGAAAGGAAAGGTTCTTGATTTAACTCACATTCATTTGGCAGCCTCACCTTGTCATTGAGTAATGTCCAAGAGGGCTCTTTTCCTAGATGGGCTGGTTTCAGAAGACTGGGTAGACTTAAACAACTGAATATTTCCAAGTATTTTGGTATAAGCAGTCCCTCCCACCCCTTCTCCTCCCTAGAAAATGCTCAGAAAAGGCCTTTCTAGATGAACTGTATCTATGATTGACTATAACTAGAAAACACTGCAAAATATTATTCCTTTACTGCTTATATCCCATAGTCAACCATTATTTATCAACTTCCCCATGTCTATTGTCCTTTCCATGTTTGCCATTCTAATTAAGCTTCTTATCTCATTGCCAGATAAATACAGTAGCTTGAGTCATTGGTTCATTCACAAATATATATGAAGCACCAGCTATGTGCCAGGCATTGAGGATATACAAGCGTGGTCTCTTTCCTTAAGAAAATCTATGCAGAATATATAAATAAACAATTGCAACATAATATTATAACTAAAATTTGGATTTACAAAAGTACTGGAGTTACAAAAACTTTGAATGTGTGTGTGTGAGTGTATGTGTAAGCATTTTTGTCAAGGAATTCTTCACAAAGGAACTGAAGTTGGGTGTTCAAGGGTAAATAATCAATGGTCACAGCTGCTACTTAACTGGCTCTTTTCTAGGCACTGTGCTAAATGCTATTCATGTTTTCTTTCTGCCCACCCTTGATAGGTGTGAAGGATTATTATTCCCATTTGACAGATGAAAAACTGGAAATTCATAGACTTAACTTTCAAGGCTAGATAGCAAATAAATGGCAGGGTCAAAATTAAAACCCAGGTCAGTCAGACTCCAAAGTCTGAATTGTCATGGGCATTGGAGATACAAGAGCATGGTCTTTTCTCTCTCATTTTATTCCTATCTTCACCCTTTTTCTTGGGGAGAGAGAAAATAATACCCAAAAGCTTGGATAATCAAGATTCACTCTGTGATGTTGTCATGATGATGATAGTGTTTTCATAAGTACACTCACCAACCAGCTGTTAAACTGGTTCCAGTCTTTGTTATTTGATCTTTAAAAAAAAAATTAAGAGAGAATTTTGTCTTACTCTCACTTGTAGATGAGAGTTGACTCATCATTTCTCTAGAAACATCCTAAAGAATATTGCTTCTTCCTGCTGAAAAGAATTTATAATATTTCTTACAGTTCAGTAATCCTCACATTCCTTTACATGGGAGGGAAAAAGCCTGGATTGTTGAGATATGCCAGTGGACCCCCGTGTGAGGAATTCACTTAAAATGGGTTCACCATTCCCCTGATTTGAGTAGAAGAATGGCCCAGTTCACATTTCGTTTGTGAAGCAGTGGTGCTTAGGCTCTGCCCATCCCATGGGAGCGGCCTCCTAGAGTTCTGTTCTGATGGGTTGTCATCATTTTGCACACTGGGTAACATCAGACACAGGTGGAAGAGGCTGCTGTCTCACATACCCTGGGTACTGGGGGCTTCAAAGCTGAGAAGTGAGTGGGAGGCTCTGAGTTCCCCTTGGAAGATTGCGGCATTTGGACTTGAGGTGTGTGGGAGGTGTGATGTCACTCTTTACTGACTCTGAGTGCATTACTTTTATAATAACTTCTGCCTATGGGGCCTAGCCCACCCCTTTCCTAGGGTGAGCAACTCTCTTTGCTGGATGACTTATTAAATACAGTTATTACCATTGGGTTTGGTGTAAGATTCTGACTCTCTAAGTAAGCTTCGCAGCAAACCTCCTCAGCTCATGAACATGGAAATCTCTCTTCTTCTCAAAAGGTTTTTCTTCCACCAAGGAGACTTATTCAGTAGCCATTATTACTTTGAACTCAACTGACAACCAGAAGTCCCAAAGTATCTAATCTAAATCTGTCTTCTTCTGGTATATAGCAGTTCTCCACTCCGGGTACACATGTATATCATCAGAGGAGGTTTTTTTGTTTTGTTTTGTTTTGTTTTGTTTTGTTTTTAATAGTTTATTGTCAAGTTGGTTTCCATATAACACCCAGTGCTCATCCCCACAAGTGCCCTCCTCCATGCCCATCACCTCCCTTTCCCTCTCCCCCATACCCGTCAGTCCTCAGTCTGTTCTCAACATTCAAGAGTCTCTCATGGTTTGCCTCTCTCCCTCTCCCCACCGTTTCCCCCTCCCCTTCTTCTCCCCCATGGTCCTCCGTTAAGTTCCTCCTAATCCTCCTATACGTGCAAACATATGATAGCTGTCCTTCCATCAGAGGAGGTTTTTAAAGCAGCTGTGTTGAGGCTCTAGTCCCAGCCATTTTGACTTAATTGGTCTGGGATTGGCAGGGGCATCACAAGGACAAGTTTACCAGGTGGTGATAAAAGGCAGCCAGTAATCTAGTTGCAGAAAGTCTTTAACTTGAGCATGGACCAGGATGACCTGGAGGAGTGTTAAAACAGGTTTCTGATCATTACATTTGGAGGATGGAACCTGATCATTTATTTTTCTGAGTTCCCAAGTGATGTGGACGCTACTGATCCAAGAACTACACTTTAAGAACCATCACTCTAGGGGCACCTGGGTGGCTTAGTCGGTTAAGCGTCTGACTTTCGCTTAGGTCATGATCTCGCGGTTCGTGAGTTCGAGCCCCGCGTCAGGCTCTGTGCTGACTGCCAGCTCAGAGCCTGGAGCCTGTTTCGGAGTCTGTGACTCCCTCTCTCTCTGACCCTCCCCTGCTCACGCTGTCTCTCTCTCTCCTGGAAATAAATAAAACATTAAAAAAAAAAATTTAAAAAAAAAAAAAAGAACCATCACTCTAATGTGACCTATTTTTTTTTCATCTTCAATATTCACTGGAAATGGAAGAATGGTTGGGCTTATCCTCAGTCCTTTACCTTCTCAATTGAAGAGTCCTTTCCAGTCTATAAAACCTAGCATCTTCCAATATGGCATTTAATAAACCATAAAGTGGCAAAAATCTTCAAGCACATTCATTTGTACTCATAAATTCATTTTCATGTGGTAGTGGGGACGTGGCTGATGCAAAGATCTGACTTTGAAAATCCAGACCATCGGGTGTGCTATTTGGTTTCTACAGGTACTGACTTCTAAAATATTGGAAATGTGGAGGAAAAATTTTTAAAAAGACATCCCACAGTAAATGTCTTGGATTGTTCTTCTGGCTGTTCGGTTCTTCTCTGCTGACAGTAGCATAGTCATCCCCTTTTACTGTTGCTTTGTTGGCTCTATGGAATAGCCTGTCTCCTCTCCCAAGTATAGACTCTATCTACCTGCAGGAATCATTGCTCAGGGGTAGAACTATGTGTGGAAATCTAGAAATTATAATGCAGGATGCCAAGCTTCCTTTTGGGGGGCATTGTGTGTTTGGAGGATGGGAGGGGATGCTTGTCTTCAACTGATTGTCATCATTTGGGTAATTACAGCCCAGCACAGCAGGCCCGGCATGAGGAAGCTCTGTTGTCCTGTTATTACCTTATTCAGTGTAACCCTGGGTGGCATATGACTCAAGGGATGATGTCCGCCTTAGCCTGGGTGTTGATTTTTTTTTATGATAGTGTTAAATTCCCTCCTCCAGCTTGCTTGAGTTGCACTTGGCATAGGAAAGGGACAGGCTTAGGTGAAGGATACAGGCCTGACTTCTGCCTGTGTTAACTTCTCTCTCCCCCTTACCAGTCAAGGTTAACTGTCAACTCCAGTTACTTTGAAAGGCTTTTTCACACTGGCTTCGTTCTGTGCCTTTCTGGCTGCTGAGTAACTCATAAGATTTAATTTTGTGCCAAACCCAGAGGGAGTGTTTTTTCCCTCTCTTAAAACAGGCTTTTTGTTTTTATGTTTCACTCTTCTAACAGAAAGAGGAGTCATCATTTTGTACCCTGCTTAGCAATCATAAAGTGTGTAAAGATGACTCTTAATTTTGAACAGGAGATGGTGTTAGTTATACCCGCCTCGCCTCATGGAGGTAGAGAATGCACAGAATCAGCTTCTTATTTATTTTTTTAACCCTTTGAGGCCATTGACTAAATCTTGGCAGGGGTGGGGGATTAACCAAGGTATACTGTCAGTCATAGTCGTTGGGATTTCTGGTACTTATATTCATCAGCTTAGACACTGGTAGGGAGGGCTTTTGCTCATGCATTTTCTCTTGCCTGGAATGTCCTCAATCCCCATTCTTTCTATGCAAGTAAAGTCCTGAATGCCTTTTAGGTTCAGCTCAGATAATATTTCCTTTCTGAAGGCTTTTCAATTCCATGTCTTCATCACCATCACACACACGCCCCACCACAACCCCCCCCGCCAAAAAGAATTCAGGACTTCCTTCTTTGTGTCATCCTAACTGCATATTCAGACTGATATTATAACACCAACTGCTTGGTGTTGCATTTTCCTGTGTGTGTCGCCTGCTAGGCTTTGAGCTCAGAAGCTCACTTTCAGCCTTACTTCTTTCCAATTCCACCTTTGCTCTACATCCTTTGCTCGACTAAAACTCTTTCAATAACCCTCTTCCCTGACCCCTCTCTTGTGGTCTCAGAACAGCTTGTGCCTGTGTTGTCATGGCTTCTGTGTTGCCATCCTCCTTGAATTTCTCTATCTGTAGGATCGAGAATGTTGTGAGGACAGAGATGGACCTTACAGCAGCGCTCCCCTCCCCTTGCCTACCTCCCTCATAATGCCTGGCTCATGAAGCTATCTGCTGTAGGAATAAATACATGAATGAATATAACTGGTCCAAATCAATGGTGGAACCTGACTTCTCCCTTAGGTCTTCTGCTTTGAGAGCTAGGAAAGTATTCTCTTTTTTTTCTTTTTGTATTCCTTGGATGTTGGGTGCAGGGCTTGGATCACCCATCCTCAGTTTATGACACATTACTGTCATTGGTATGTACAAAGCCCTCCCTTGTTGGTGTTTTTTGTTTGTTTGTGGTTTTCTTACCTTTTATCTCCATCGTTTATTGCCATTCCCCTACTTCCCCCACCTGCTATGAGTTCTTTGTCTAATGTGTTGAATATGCATGTGTGATGTCGGTACCTATATTTTTTATGCCCCTCCTGTAAAGAGGATCAGATATTGACACAAAAGGCAGCTCTTATTAGCGTTTCGATGGGTGGAGAAGGGACTATGGTAGATGCAGGGAGCACTCTAGACTAGAGGGTGTTCTTGGTCCAGCCCTGCCCCTGACCTGCCATTTGAGAAAGAAGCAGACTCTGCAAGTCTGTACTTGAGTGTCTTTTTCTGAAGTGCGCCCCCCACCCCATGGCCACCTTAGTTCTGTGCTCTCTGATAATCCCAGGCAGCCTACTTGATGCAGGGTTGAAGGGAGGCCACTGCTGCCTCTTTGAATTACCATTTAATACCCAGGAATCAATACTGGCATGCAGAAGCAGCAAGGTTTTCTTCTAACCTCTGTGCTCCTTCGTATTTCAAATAAAAGGCAGGGAGACAAGGCTTGCAAAAATTCTCTTGTCTATGGTGCATCCCAAACAGAGAGCAACTAATTAAGCCCCCAAATTAAAGCTGAAATAGATGAGAATCCTCTACCTTCTGCTATGTCCAAGGCCATTTTCTTTTTACCCCTTGCTCTTCCTCTGCTTCCTTGATGTTAAATGTGCCCTTTCTAGGCTAATAGAATAATGTTATGACATCATGGATGGTGACGTATGATACACTTGCTTTCCCAGCACACTTTAGCCTGTAAAGTGCTCTCTTATATATTACAATTGTTTGTTTCTGGCAACCACATGGGAAAGGTAGGCTTTATTATCCTCCTTTTACTGGTGAGGAAGCAGAGCCTCAGTGAGGTTAGGTGGCACTCCTAACAAGGTCAGACAGTTAGCAGAAGGCAGAGCCTGGCCTGGAGGGAATCCCTCCATCTCACTCTCAAGTCCAACAACCTCTCACACATCACGTTGCCTTCTGACTCTTCACTTGTACACTTTACTATTTAAGAATAGTTTCTCCAGCTTCATTTCCCTGGTGGGGGTAAGAACATAGGCTTTGCAGTCAGGCTACATTCATGTATCCGTCCCATAAATACTTCTAGAACTGTTATCCTGTGTAATGTCAAATATTATGAGGTTGTAGTGATGAGCAGAGCTGGGGAGACATTCTAATCTGCATCTTATTAGCTTGGGAACCTTGGGAAGTCATATACTCTCTCTGTAAAATGGAGATTCTATTTCCCCACGTGTCAGGGTTACAGTAAACAAGAACATCTGTGAAACCACCCAGCACTGTACCTGGCATATAATCCATACTCAGTACATGTGACTTTTCTTCTTGCCTCTCTGTTCCCCTTCCCTCCTATGCTCCTCCCATTGTTCTAGGCTGATAATTCTTTTAAAAAGAGTAAAGGGCCAAGTGGCCTCCTGGGAGAATGGCAGATAGGTACTGAGCCTGGGAAGGACTCTACACCCACTTAGCACTGAAAGTAGATCTTGAACCAGGCCCGGTGGTAGCCAGATGCTTTGGAGCCCTCACAGGCTCTGCAGGAGGCTTGCCAAGAAGCCACAGATGCTGCTGCTGGAGCAAAGCCATTCCCTGAAGGGCATCTGGACCTCATATGGGTTCCTGGAGGGTCTGGAGAAAAATGTCATCCTCCTTTTTCAGGGGCTCCTTTGGGGTGTTCCAGAATTTTGTTCATGATAACTACTGCGTGGGGTGGTGTGCTGGAGCTGGCTCATACCACTCATGAGAACCAAGTGTTAAATTTTTAGGAATTTTATGAGTTATTTGTTAAATAATTGCCATTATTAAAAATTTATATAGATATCTATAATTAAGTAAGCTATATTAAAATCAAATGTGATAAATAGATACTCAAAACACATCACTTCCTAATTATCTTACTGCACTTTATTCTTATCTGTGGGCTTGAGGTTATTTACATCTATTGTGTCTGCGATAGAAATACTATTTAATGCCCTTCTGCCGCTGCCCATCTCTTCCCTAAGTCTGTTCAGTGATGTCATGTTGGTGGCTTGAAATCAATCATGAAATGAGTCCTCATACCACAGAACTGGCAAACTGTTTTTGGCCTCTGTTTTTGTCTTCCTGGCCTCTTTTTTTGTCTTCCTGGAGAGCCAGTTAATAAACCTTTACCAGCACACTGCTGCCTAGGACCCAGTGGAATTGCCTAAAACAATAAAAACCCCAAAGCCCAGGGGACCTGCTGACATGCTTCTCTTCTCCCTAGCAGGCTTGGTTCTACTGTCTACAAGTTCTCAGGGCCAAAGAGAGGACATGCCAGGGATGCAGCAATTTTAAGACAAACTAAACACTCAACCTAGAGCAGAGATATAGAAATACATTCCATTTCCCATGGCAATTCTTATTGATTGGCAATGGTTTTTTCTCAGGTAGTGTTGAGTGTTTACATAGGCCAATGAGAAAGAGAGTCTTGATTTCTGCCAGAGGAGTGAGAGATGGAGAGGATAAGTTGGGTGCCAGAGGGTTGCTGTACCTAAACTGGGTGTCCAACCCCACACAGCTATGGGAAAGGTATATTTGACAGGAGAGTGCTGTCTTTCACATCAGCAGGTTTTGGCCTTTGGACCTTAAATAGGACTTATATTTAATTAGAGTTCACTTTTGATTAGGCAAACGCCACAATAATCTTGTCAAAAGGAAGAACCACCAACGGGGACTAAAGGTGATGGGCAAAAGTTTGATGAGAAACAAGGTAGTTGTATAATCTCAAAGTATTTTCCCAAAGAATCCACTTTTAAATGACACAAGGAAAAATAGTACCTTTTGAATGGAGAAACCTGGGAGCCACTACCTTAACTAGGTGATGAAAGGAGCATCTCCAGGAAGGATACATATCAGCCTCCTGATAAGATGCTCTGAGAAGGACAGCATCACTTACGTGGGAAATCTTGCCAAAAATGCACAACCTCAATCTAATAATGAGGAAGTGCTCAACAAACCCCAACTGAGGGACATTCTAAATGATGATAGACTAGTACCCTTAAAAATTAAGGTCAAGAAAGATCTAGCACTGCCATAGATTGGAAGGGACTTGTGAAACATGACAACTGAATTCAATGTGGGATCCTGAAATGGATCATGAACCAAAAAATGGATGTTAGAAGGAATGCTGGCAAAATTAGAATAAAGTCTGTAGTTTAGTTAACAGTATTGTAACAATGTGAATTTTCTGGTTTGGTAATTGTGCCCTGGTTATGTTGACATTAAGGGAAGCTGGATGAAGGATACACAGGAACTTTCTGTACTATTTTCGCAACTTGTCCATGAAGCTAACAATATTTCAAAAAAAATGTAAAAGCTTATCTTTGAACTATTTGAAGAATGATTGCTCACTTATAAGGAATGCATTTTGAGGATATGCAGTTACCCAAAGCATACCTAGTCCAATGGGAAGGGATGCTATTAGATAAGGGTTTTTCTCTGCTTTATCAGAGACAATAGCAAAGTCTGCCAACAGATGATTGGCCTTACTGGAGGATTCCACCCCATGAAGAGCTCCAGCCTGTCTGGAAGCAAATATAACCTCCCACTGCATGAGCAGTTGACTAAACCAATGTTAGCATGCACCAATGCTGGACTAGGCTCTGGGGACTGGGAATGGGGAAGAGCATAACAGCCTGTCCTGGTCTCAAGGACTGTGCGGGCTGTAGCATTTCACCTGGGCTATTTGACAACCCTGTCCATGTGATATTTCCTCAGCCAACATGTGGGGCTTGAACGTCACTTGATCTTTGCTTGGCAGACTTGGAAAGTGAGTAGTTTGGCATAACTTACCAGATGGCCCTTGTGTCATTTATTCTCAGAGAATCCACCTGGAAAATTAGAAGACAGCTTTTGTTGATGGTTGACTAGAATTCTCTCCAATAAAATTAATAATCCAACACGTTTTGTTCCATCAGTACCAACTAGAAATACTTCTTGAGATGTTCTTCAATACTCCTTTAACTGCCGTGACCAAAGTTTAAAGGAGTTTGCCTATAGCCAAATGCACAATGGCCTCTCCACATTTTCTCAGTCTGTTCAGTCCCTTACCCACCTGGACTACCTCTCAGGGACAGAAAAGGGAAAGGCAAGTGAACCACTTACCTGGGATGACAGCAAAGTGTAAGAGGGCACCAAAATTCAGTAATCAAGTATTGCATCAATGCAATATTTTTTTAAAAAAATAAACATTTTGGTATTTTGTTCATTATGGATTTTTTCAATTTTTTTAATGTTTATTTTTGAGAGAGAGAAAAGCAGAATGCAAGTGGGGGACAGGCAGAGAGAGAGGGAGACACAGAATCTGAAGCAGGCTCCAGGCCCTGAGCTGTCAGCACAGAGTCCTATGTGAGGGCTCGAACTCATGAAACATGAGATCATGACCTGAGCTGAAGTCAGACACTTAACCAACTGAACCACCCAGGCACCCCTGTTCATTATGGAATTTTTGCATTAATTCTTATTTTTAAAAATATGACATTAAATTTGATTTGTATCTACTACTGAGTTTTTTGATGCCCCTTAAATTTTGCTTCCTGGGCAAGTGCCCTAGTTGCCTTACTCTGTCATCCAGTCTTGGCTCCATGTAGTGAGTGCCTTTCATTGAGACACCAAGTGCCTTCAATATAACAAAGTGGGGCTCTGACCCATGAATGATCAAGTGTGACAGCTTGCAAGTGTGGAGAGGGTACCTTTCTGCTCACCATGAAAGACTGTGGAGGGGCTCTGGAAGATATCTGTCTGCAGGGAACCTTCGCATAAAAGCGCACATTGCAAGGAACAGTCATTTACACAAAACCTTCGCTGGGCCAGCCACTTGCTTTCCAAAAAGCATTTCTCGCATAATGTCTGAATTAAATCTCCCCTTCACAGTTGGGAGGCATGAGTTAAAAGCCTGCTCGGCAGCAGAAAAATATAGCGATGCTTGGTCCAGGTTACAGTTACTGAGGGAACCATAACTTTGATTTGTTCAACTGGTGTAAATGTAAATCCTTAAGTGAAATGTGTTAAGTGAGGAAGGAAGTGCTCTGTGTTTGAAGATGCTTTTGATCCACAGCTCTCTCAATAGCGCCCCAACTGTCGTATACAATCTGGGGGCAGCAGCTGGCAACAGAACAGGAACAGTTTTCAGAAAACAATTGAAGAGTTCTAGAATGGACACATTCTCAGGGAGTTTCAGGCAACATTCATTTTAGAGATAAAGGCAATTGATTTAGCAGCTCAGGTTAGACAATGAAATGGTTAATTTCAGTACAGTTTCTCCAAGCAACATGCTTGCTGGCAATTGATTTAGCAGCTCATATTAGACAATAAAATGGTTAATTTCAGTACAGTTTCTCCAAGAAACAACATCCTGAAGTTATCTTTGACTCTCCATTTATTACCTTTTCTTCTACCTGGAATCCAAACTCAACTTAGCTTTTCCCTCCAAGTCCATTTCCTACTGTTTTAGCTAGCATTCTGCAGTCTAGTGAGACCAGTCTCTGGGGCTCCCCCAGGTCTTTGTGCTCTGTCTTCTTTGTCCTTTACCCCTTTCTTCCATCTAGAATGCACTTCTTTTCCTTTTGCCTATCTAGTTGTCTAGTCAGTGGTTCACAGCCTGAATCTAGTCCACACATATATTTTGTCTGGCTTGCCAGCTTATTTAATAAAAGCCACGGTCCCATCACTTTCTGTTGTGCTTCTAGATAACCGGTTTCTCATGTTTGTGTTATCTGCCTCACCCTGTGAGCATCTGAATGGTGACTTCTGAGAGCCAAACCTTCCCCTTCCTGGTACACCCAACCCAATTTCCTCTTCCATTAAGAAATCATCACAGATTTGGGGCATCTGGGTGGCTCAGTTGGTTAAGTGACCAACTCTTGATTTTGGCTCAGGTCATCATCTCACAATTTGTGGGATCAAGCCCTGTGTTGTGCTCTGTGCTGACAGCATGGGGCCTGCTTGGGATTCTTTCTCTAAATAAACAAACAAACAAACAAACAAAGAAACAAACAAATAATCTAAAAAAAATCACCGCAGATTATTTTTGCTCTGTCTTACTTTCTCTGCTGCATTCTGACAGCTTTTGGCTTTACTATAGAATTTAGCACTTAATTATGTGCAGTTTTACACTTGTTCTTATCGTGTTATGCTTGTCTGGCTTATGATGAAAGAGGACTAGCACTTTTTAAAATTATTTTCTCTTTTCAACTAATGCATTGTCTTTCTATTTCACAGATCACTAAATATTAACCGAGGACCCACTATTTGTCAGGTACCATTCTAGGCATTAGGAACACAAAAATGATTAAGACAAAATGCTCTTTCATTCAGAACGGCCTCTAAGACCTAATTCCCCTATACTCCTCAACATTAGTCTCAATGGTCTATTCATTATGTCAGAGCCCATCTTATCTTATGCCTTTCTCCACAATGACTGCTCCTCCCACTGTCATGATGAATTCTCCCCAAATACCCAAACTGTAGCTGTCTTTGGAAGCTGGGGTTAACTTTCCTGATCTCTGATCCACCTAGCCATTCCACAGTCATATGTCCCCAGCCTCTCAAAATTTTAACACAACTTATTACTTCCTGGAATTACTCTTATATGGATATTCTATAATCTGGTTTACAGGCTCTCTAAGGATAGGGCTCTCCCAGTCTTATTTTTCTCCTATATTTCTACACTTTCTGGGCACAGTGCCAAATTCCAAGCAGATACTCAATAATTAATCTTTGCGGTTTGATTGATCCTCCCATCTCAGTCGCTCTACTTTCTAGAAATACATGCTGATGCTAATTTTATTTTTTATACTCAGCAGAAGCTAATGAGAAAGGTAAATCTGTGCTGATGCATTAGAACATCATACAAAAAGCAGGTACCAACTTTGAGTATGGGTTGTGCTCCCAGCTTTGAACATTGTTGTGCTCCTGAATCAGTTTAGAATTCAGCACACATTTTCCCACAGAAATAATGCAGAAGAATAATGGTGGTCAAATTTATAGGCCAGCCTGTATAAGCACATTTAGCCTATAGTGTAACTGAATTCGGGGACAGAGAGTAGAGACTCACATTTACACGTCCTCACTGCATGAATATTTTACAAACATTGTAAGTACTTTACTTGACACTCACCACACTTTGCTCACCTTTAAGAAGTCTGTTTTCTCATCTAGACAAGAAGCCCCATGGATGCAAGGATTGCATCTATCTTGTTCACTGCCATATCCTACACAGAACCTGGCACAGATTGAGCAGTCAAAAAATATCTGCTGATTTTCATTGAGTTAAACTCTAGTTGAAAGATTATGGGGACACGCAGATGTGGATTCAGCCTCCCAAATTCACCCCTAGCTAATTGTGTGCTCTTGGAGAAGATACATGTCCTCTCTGAGCACTAGTTTGCTGCTCCCTAATATTTTGTTAGTTATGACTATTGTGTTGATACCTAGTATATGTTTCTTCTTTCATTTTGCCACAGTGTAATACCTCAAAAAAAGTTTTGATTAATTGATTCATCATGTCTTCTTTTTGTGCTGTATTAGTTGAGGTGGTGGTAACAGGAAAGGTGATATTTGGTATCAAAGCCTTTTAGCAGCTTTTGAGAACATGTGAGCTCTATTTCTAGCTCTGGTCCTGACAGTCTGTGATCTGAGGCAGATTGTTCAAATGTATCTATGGAAGAGTGCTGATAAATTTCAGTTATTTTCAAGCTTTTCTTCCTAAGTATTTCTAACTTCAGGTAAGTGAACATAAACTCTCAGTGTTCTGGGGGTGGAACCCAAAGGTGGAATTTACTTGAATTCAATTTTGTGTTTTATCTTAATTACTTGTGTGTACTTTGTATTCTAATTCATGATATATGCATGTTTTAAAAATATTACTGTTATGCCTGAGTCACACATCCATGAATGCCTGCTTTAAGCCAAACACTGTCAAGCACCGTATATACAGAAGTCAATTTTTACCACAATTCTTTGAGTAAGCTTTCATCATGCCAATGGTACTGATGAACAAACCGAGGCTTACAGGAGTTAAAATAAATAAACTTAGGCTACCTAGCACATTAGTGGCAGAGCCAGAATTCAATCTGTCTAAATCTAAACCTTTCCCCTCTACCACCTCATAAGGTAAGTACAAACAGAGCCTTCCCTTTGGCCAAAAAGTATGATAATAAAAACGTTTATGTCATGTTAAGTGGGAAAAACAGAAAAGAAATTGTCTACATGCTGCATAGAAGTTCATGCACAAGGACTGGAAGGCATCATAGAACAATAAGTTAGACATATTACGCTAGGCTTACAGGTATATTGTGTCATTTTTGTTTGTGATAATGTTTGTGCAATAAATAGTGAATTTTTTAAAACTCCACATCATTTAGAGCTGTAATTTGAGGGGGTAAAAGAGTTAGTTGATTTTGTTAGACATTATAATTTACCCTGTACATTTTTGTGAGGAATCAGAAGTGTAAAAATAAAGACATTGTTTATGTCTTCCTCTGGCTTGACTGTCACTGTGGCTGTGGGTACGTAGTAATAAAGGGCAGATATGCCTCAAGGAAACTCATGGAGAGGTACTATAAATCTGATAAGCAGAGTCTGAAAGCAACCTCTGTGAAAAGTGGAGGGTTTGTTTGTTTGTTTGTTTGTTTGTTTGTTTTCTCTGAACAGAACCAGTCTTTAGGGAGCAGAGGGACTGTTTTCATATCTAGGGGCAAAGAATGACACAATTCAGGGAAGGTTGGAGAGGACTAGTTATAATCTTCCAAAATACCCCCAGAAGATTAATTATTTATCTACTTGAAACTTACTCTGAAAGACAAGTTATAACACCACATCTTCTTGGTTGTAGGGTAAACAGTGAGAGAAGAAAAGAAACATAGTGCAAAGAAAGTATCTTTGCTTTGAGAAGAGATAACTTAGCACATCTATTATTTTGCATTAAACTCTGAATTGATGATATATAAAATAAATTTAGGAGTATCATTTACCCATCTATTTATCCTTCCATCCATCTGTCCAACCATCCATCCATCCATCCATTGACACATTCATTTCATATATTTATACATATACTTAGTGCTGTGTCAAGTAGATGCTACACTTGGACATTCAAAATTGATAGATGTGGTACCTTAGTTCAAAGAAATATTGAGTAAGGTTTTGTGGGAACTCAAAAAGAAGAACAGCCAACCCTGCCTAGGGTGAGGTGGGGGTTGAGAGAGGTTGAGTGGGAAAAGGCTTCCTGAAGATGATAATTGAGCTGGGGTTTTTTTGATTGTGGGGTAGGAGATTGGCAGGTGACCAGGGGGAAGAGGGGATCTCAAACACACGTAAAAACCCATCTGATTGCTCTCTGTGGGAAGAATGAGCTGACTGCAGATGATTAGGATAGCTCTGTTAGTGCCTGAAAGAAATAAAACCTCACCAGACTCAAAGGGCTGAACTTCCTCAAGGAGGCTAAGATGTGGTGAGCTCTGTTTTATGAAGACATTGTGATTATGGTAAGATCATAATCAGAATTCTAGGGAGCAGGTAAGAATGTAAGACTCAATGTGAGTAGGGTGAGACTTGACACAGGCTGAGGGAAATGGTTAGTAATGTGTCAGTAGATTATACTCTTATTAGAGAAAAGCACTATTATTGTAAGGCTCTACTTATTCTAGCAAAGAGCCTATCAGGTGCAGATTTTTCCTGGCTAGTTGTGATAGCACCTCCCTCAGGATATCATCCCAGGTCAGGATATCATCCCAGGGTTTTTTATCTCTTTTTAGAGTTTACTCAGCACTTTGTGATAACACTGTTATGGCCTTTCCTTACTATGTGGGTCTTCCCTAGTAATACCCTGCCAATGGACTTATTTCGTTTCTTTTTTTTTTATTTTAAAAAATTATTTATTTATTTATTTTAATGTTTANAATCATGGAAAGAGCCTAAATGCCCATCAACTGACGAATGGATCAAGAAGATGTATATTCTATACAATGGAATACTACATGGCAATGAGAAAGCATGAAATCTGGCCATTTGTAGCAACATGGATGGCACTCAAGGGTGTTATGCTGAGCGAAATAAGTCAGGCAGAGAAAGAGAGACACCATATGTTTTCACTTATAAGTAGAACAGGAGAAACTTAACAATGGACTTATTTCTTAAAAGCAGGTCCTTGGCTTTCTCTGTTCCTGAATCCCCATAACTCAGGACAGAGCATGGCACCTAGTGAGTCAGTGATATTCAGTTCCATTTCCATGTTGGAATTACACAGAGAGCTTTCAAAAAATAGCAATGCCTGGAAATTTAGAGTTAGTCTGGGGTAGAACCTGAGCATGAAAATATTTATATATTTAGAAAGTCTCTAGGTTATTCTAGAAATGCAGCCATAGTATCAACTACTAACGTTGATACTCAAAATATGTTTCTGGAGAGACTGAGTGAAAATGAATGCTTCCCTGGCTATTTCGTTTTTGTAGGATAGGAGTTTGGGGTGGAGCAGCAACTCAATGTTTAGGCAGTTTCCCAAAGTTCTAAATTCATCGGTAGACCTAGGAACACTGAGAGAAGAATACTACTTCTAGATTCCACACACTCATTGGAAAGAAATTCCTAATGTACTTCTAGGAATAAACACATAGATCTGTTTCAAGATGAGTTGGTTATACTAACCACTCAGGTTGGGCTGTCACTAGCTGAGAATATAAAGGAGCTGAACATTCAGAAGAAAGGCTTTCCTGTTTGCAGCTGGTCAGGGAGGAGGATCAGAGATATGGGTTATAAGTGGTAGTGCTGAATATATTATGGAGAGTGGGAAATAAGGTGGCCATCTTCTTTTCATCTAGGAAAACCACCAGAAATCATAGATCAAATTGGAAAATTTATAATAAATCAGAAAATAAACTAGTTCTCCTCCTTCCAAATTTGTTGTTGGAATATAGATTGGCCACAGAGAAGTAGTGTGAGAAGAAGAGGGAACACACAGCCTAAACTTTTCAAAAAGAGCTGGGTGGGGATTATAGTAAATATTAGACACATGATAGAAGTGTAAAAATATATTGAAATCATCATTACAATTACAGAACAGTGAAATGAATCGCATATGCTTTATCAACATTAAAGCAAAGACACACACTGTGGTGGTCAAGGGAGATGGAGATACAGAGACAGAGAGAAAGATATAGACAGAGCGTGGGAGAGAGAGATTGAGACTTTATACTTCTCAAGATGAGGAGAAATGCCCTAGTTCTAGAAGGCAGTGATTTTATCAGCACCATGGAGAGATGCACAACCTCAATTGCTTGTTCTGAGATGAGATTCTGGAGAGGGTTTTAATTATATCCAGTCCGAGCTAAAAAAGCAGCACTGATGTCTGTGTAACTGCACACGTAGACCAGAGGAATCACATTTATTCCTCAGATTTATTGCTTTTTTCTGGTCAATTCTCCTACATTTTAGATTGGCCTACTTTCTCCATAATTTCCCAGCAGAGGAAAAGAAGTTGGACAGGAAGATTTTAAAGCCTTATGTTGATGGAAATTTTTCTAAAGTTTCTGGTGTTATCAGTTCCTAAGCAGACTTGTCAGTGAGAGTGGTTTCTGAGTTTTGGCTGAGGCGTAGGATAGTGGGATGTTTCATGAGATCTGTTTCTGAACTTAATTTTGTGCCTACCTGAATTGGGAGGGATTTGTGGGGAGAAATTCCATTTTACAAATAAATAAATAAATAAATAAATAAAAGAAAAGAAAGAAAAGAAAAGAAAGAAAAAGAAAAATAAGATTTCAATTTGTGGAGATCCTGGTGAGGAAACTAGATCAGTCATCACTGAGTGAGTTGTCTGATGGCTATGCTCTTTCTCTGGATAATAGCCAAGTGATTAGGGGTATTTTCATTGTAGGAAGGAGGGCAGAAGATTGGGTATATTTTTTATTCCTCTTTTCTCCTGTCCAAGAATGCCTTAGTCATTTGTGTGAGGTCAAGCTGTGTTATCAGTACAATTGAGGAAATCCATGCCTAAAGCTTCCAGAATCTCCATTCTGATTCCATCCCCTCATCTAAGAATCTCTCCTTACATCTTGACAAATTACCTGGCACCTCATGTGAGCTTTTCTAATTCATTAATTAAATGAAATCGACGTGGTGATTACTTGTTGCATGTCAGGTATTTGTGCTAGGTGTTGAACCTAAAACAATAACACAGATTTGATCCCTATTCTCAAGGAATTCAGGGATGATGCACAACCTGTAGTAGTGGATACGTTATGACTCTTAACTGAGAAGGGTTTATATTTTAATGTTCTAAAGCTCTCAATCAGGGCTGCATTTTAACAAGAGAGAATTAGCTTTAAGTCAAAGAATGACATTCTCTCCATGGAATGTCAAATATCAATAAACAGTTGGAGATATATTTGGGAAATCATCTGGGGTGGGGAAGAATCATGTTGATCTCCACAGGCAACTTCTCTGTCTGTGGCTGAAGCAATCCGGCATTAGGGATGAAGTATGGTGATAAAGCAAAGGCATAAAGCAAAAGGAAATAAAGGAAACAGAGTAGAAACAGGCTGCCAGTGGAGGGAACAGGGAGGAGGGCAGCAATGGTGGGAGGGAGGAAGCTCACTGGGCATCCCTGGCATGGAGAGATGGAAGCCACATTTTGAATTACTTTCTAGATAAATAACAGCAAAGGTTTTCACCAGCAAGCAGTTTCCACCCACCATTTCTCATGGGACACACATTTTAAAATACATTGTCTTCCAAACAAGAAGCATGTATTAAACATTAAGTGATGTGTTGATCCATTATATATATAAAAAAGTAATAATATATAAGCACCATTCTGAATTTTCTGACCAGCAGAGTTAAGCAAAATGCCCTACCTGGAGTTCTCATGCAAACAAGAAATCTTGACATTATAATTAATAAGTCCATGTGGTAATACTGAAGGTGAATGAGTGTACAATTTCTGTTATTTTTTATTTGAAATATGACAAAAAGGTCACAAACCTCCATTTCTACAATGGAAATCTTAAAGGACCCCATTGCTGTAGGGCCATTTGCACATCTATCTTGCTTGTTACATTTAGATATTGTAAATAATACAAAATTGCTATAAGTGCCTGTGTACATAACACATAAGCCTAGCAACCAAGAAGGCATGCATTCAAATCCACCTCCATCACTTAGAATTCCGTGACTTAGGACAAGTTACTTTAACCTCTGAATTTCCTCATTTGTAATATAGGAAGAACTAGTATAGCAGATTTCTAAGATTATTCTGTGAATTAAATGAGATGGTGCCTAGAAAACAGTATTATTATAGTAAATGACATATATTAAGTGTTCAATAAATACTGAATGGTAGTAATAATTAGGATGAATCTTATTTTATATCTTAAATTGTGGTAATACTTGTCCCCAGGGTTTTCCCAAGACACACTGATATTATAAATACAAAGCACACAGTCCATTGCCTGGCACAGAGTAAGAATTCAACCATTGTTATTTGTGTTCTTTATCCATTTCTCCTTATACAACCTCATAGGCCCCTCCCATTTTGAAGAACTAAACACAAAAGTAGAGCATCTCCATGGTACATCTTGGTAAGTGGCTCCAACCAGCCTCCATTCATCAGTGCTGAGATGTTAGACTTATAGACCTAAGAAGGCTTAATTTTTTTTTCACTCTGGGCTGCAGGCTGGAGGTTCCAGTGTATTTTAATAAAAGTTCCCACAAAATAACGTATAGGTTCTGAATAAAAGCAATGTTTCTCTCTAAGCACAATGGGATTTTTTGTTGTTGGAGGTGATGGTTTTGTGTTTTTTCCTGATTGCTTTAGGTAGATTTTTTTTCCCTCTACCTTCCAGGATATGGAAGTTAAAAGCATTTGATAAATGGATAAAACAGTTTGTGCCTTTTAAAAAGGGTTCACCCATATTACTTTGTAGCGCTCTCTTGTCAGCAAAATGACACTGGCAACGTCACCCCAACTTGTGAGCACCATGATTCCGTGGCAGCTGCGGCTTGGGGTGAGAGGTCTGGGGGAGGAGAAGTGCCCTCCCGCCTCAACACAGGCATGTATCCAGTCCATCCCTGTGAATATGATTTCTTGGGTGTGTAGACTGACATTCATTCTTTTCCAATTGGGAAAAAGTTCTATATTCTTTGTTATCATTTTTGATTATTATGAAAATTTCTAACAAACCACAGCAAGTAAAATTATCCCTTTAACCTCACATCTCTCCTTCTTTCCTCTGCTCAGGGGTACCATTATTAATAGTTCCCCATTCATTTTCACAGACTTTTTGGACACAGAAAAATATTTTTCAAAAACATAAATGGGCTTATGTATGATGCTCCATAGTCTCTTTTTACTGAGTGTATTAAAGATATCTGCCCAGATCAAGGCATATCTACCTTCTCCTACTCCATTTCATGGATACACTGTCGTTTATATAATAGGATCCCAGATTTGGGGACATTTATCTTGCTTGGTGCATTTGGACATTAAAAGCACAATACAATATGCTATAAACAGCTGTGCACACAAATGTTTGCCTGATTGTTTACTTTGGACAAAGTTGCAGAATGATTTCTCATCTACAAAGTGGTGCTGCATCTATTCATTTCTATGGTCCTAAAAAATGGGGGTGGTGGCATTATAAGCCTGGACTCCAAAGCCCCTCTCCTCCCAGTACCACCACCATGCTTTGGAAAGAGCAGCGAATTAGACAGCACTGAACTTGCATTCAGGCGTGGCCACTTAGGAGTGGATAATGTCTGGGCAAGGTTCTAAACCTCTCTGATCCTCATATTTCATCTAGAACTTCATTGGGGTTAAGAAAGAAGTCAGATTATAGATTTCAAGTCTATATGCACAGTTCCTGGCATACGGTATGACCTCAAAACTGTTGGGTAATAGCAGTGTCAGAATGAGAACCCATAACTTCTTTTCTTTTTTATTATATCTTGCTGCCACCAACTCAAACTCTCCCCTTCTCAAGAAGGCTAACTTACGGGTCAG
This sequence comes from Crocuta crocuta, assembly GCF_008692635.1. NCBI lineage: Eukaryota > Metazoa > Chordata > Mammalia > Carnivora > Hyaenidae > Crocuta > Crocuta crocuta. Next base: position 15,643,203 of record NW_027528977.1, on the reverse strand, counting down.
AGACACCCATGACCACATGAAGGTATTGCTTAAGTCTTACCTGGGAAATGGAGGTCACCCAGTGGGTAGGAGAGGCAGAGAGTGTGGGGAGTAACAAAGGCCCCTGCCAGACTTTGCTGACCCCCAACTCCCAGTCCTCTGAATCCCTGGTGGCCTCTGTCACTTGCTTCACACAATGAAGTGTTGTATAGTTAAAGTCAAATCTTTCTGGACGGAAACTAGTTCAAACAAGAGGAAAAAAGGCAGATAGCACTAAGCCTAGAACTCATGAGAAAATCACATTGTCTCTGGGGTTCCTGGGTGGCTCCGTTGGTTGAGCGTCTGACTCTTGACTTTTTTTTTTTTAATAGTTTATTGTCAAGTTGGTTTCCATATAACACCCAGTGCTCATCCCAACAAGTGCTCTCCTCCATGCCCATCACTCCCTTCCCCTCCCCCCCCATCAGTCCTCAGTTTGTTCTCAGCATTCAAGAGTCTCTCATGGTTTGCCTCCCTCCCTTTCCCCCACTATTCCCCCCCCTTCTTCTCCCCCACAGTCCTCTGTTAAGTTCCTCCTTATCCTCCTATACGTGCAAACATATGGTAGCTGTCCTTCTCTGCCTGACTTATTTCTCTCAGCATAACACCCTCAAGTTCCATCCATGTTGCTACACATGGCCAGATTTCACTCTTTCTCATTGCCATGGAGTATTCCATTGTGTAGATAAACCACATCTTCTTGACTCTTGATTTTGGCTCAAGTCATGATCTCATGGTCATGGGATGGAGCCCTGAGTCAGGCTCCATGCTTTGTGGGAAGCCTGGTTGGGATTCTCTTTCTCGCTTCTGTCTGTCTGTCTGTCTGTCTCTCTCTCCTTCTCTCTCAAAAAAAAAGCAATTTAGAAAAAAAAAGGAAAATAACATTGCCTCAAGGGGCCATAGAAAGAGGTGACTCTGCTTTAGATGATATTGTTACTATCTTTTGAAAGTTAGGACATTTTCTTTCTAGTAAGTGTTTGTGGTTCCTTTGAGATAAAAAAGAAGTTTAAAAGACCTCTTAACATAGAAATGCGGAGCACGGAAAATAGATTGTAGCTGTTTCTGTGGTCAGAAAATGCATGATTTCTTTTCAGTTTAAAAAAAAGGTCTTTGGATTTAACTCTAGTTGTGACCTTGAGATCTTTATCTTTGTACTAAAAAGCTCTAAAGACAAAGCAGGTGGAAGAGCCGGGATTGTCCTTGGCATGAACGCAAGGACCAAGGCTGTTTGTGTGCATGCTGGAGTGGAGAAAACTGTTGGCCCGGCTTGGCTCAGCAGAACTGGTTTTTCATTCTTGTTCTGTCTTGTTCTGGTGACTTTATCTGACGCTGGTCACATGACCCCCTCCTCACCCCACCCACTCTTCTCAGTGCTGAAGTTTCTCTTTCTGTAAACTTAGGAGTTGCACTGGAACTCTTTTCAAAACAAAACCTCAGGTATTTGCTTGACACAATCACATTATTTGTTACTTAATATTATCACATGAACTTGTATCATTTCGAATGATATAGGTTCACTTATAAATATTTCAACTCAAAAATTTGGTGTAGAAACTCGTGTAAAGATGATACATTAAACCTAGTCCGTTATTTTGCTCCCTCATGAAAACCTGCTGATACAGAAGTTAAGGGAGTATTCTAAAGGAAGGTAGACACCATATGGGAAAGGAATAAGTGACTTAGCAGCCCCAGGAAAGCTCATTCATAAGCCAGCAGTGGGGAAGGCTGAGAACTCATTCAATCTAAAGCAAAGATTCCCCCAAAGTTTCAGAAAATGGTAGTAGCAGGGCCCCCAGGAGGTGAGATGAAGAGGAGCTGTAACAAGGAAGACTGACTGGTTGCAAGTCTAAGAAGCATCCTGAGCTGCTGGGTCACTGGAGGTTTAGTATCTAATGACAAAAGAAGGCTGGACTAGGAGACATTCATCAAAACCCAAGTTAACAATGCCACACTCAGCCAAAGTATCAAAGTATGCATCCTAGAAGCGGAAGCCTCAGACACTTTTGTGCCTCTCGGCTCCTGGATGGCTACAGCCAGTGCTTAATCCTTCAGGCAAGAGAGGAGAGAATGCTTGTGTGTGGAATATGAGCAGCACACGAAGAAAGACTTGTACAGCGGTGCCTGGGTGGCTCAGTCGGTTAAGCATCTGACTTCGGCTGAGGTCATGATCTCACAGTTTATGAGTTCCAGCTCCACGTCAGGCTCTGTGCTGACAGCTCAAAGCTTAGAGCCTGCTTTGGATTGTGTGTCTCCCTCTATCTGTGCACCTCCCCTGCTCATGCTCTCTCTTTCTCTCAAAAATAAACTTTAAAAAATTTAAAACCTAAAAACCAATGAAGAAAAAAAAGAAAGTGTTGTATATATGAGTATTTGAGACTCTCTGACTAAATGTCCCACTCAGTTTACCCTACAGAGAAGCTCACAGACCATGAGCTCTACTCACATGCTCAGAGTTGGCAACCAACCTTTGAGTTACCCACACCAAAATATGAACATACTATCACCCATTCCAGAGAACAGGGAGCAACTTGAATGTAAACAGAGGGCAACGCAAGCAAACAGAGAAGAAGCAACTTGGAGGAAAGAGAGACTTCTGTGAGGCAAAGCAAACTTTTAAAAATAGAGAGAATTTTGAAAAAGAAGAGACAATCATGAATGAGAGAAAATATAGTAGAAAAATTTTTAAAGAACTGGGGTGCCTGGGTGGCTCAGTCAGTTGAGCGTCCAACTCTTGATTTCGGCTCAGGTCATGGTCTCACGGTTCTGTGAGTTCGAGCTCCATGTTGTATTCCATGATGATGGTGCAGAGCCTGCATGGGATTCTGTCTCCCTCTCTCTCTACCCCTCCCCCACTTGTGCTTTGTCTCTGTCTCTCTCAAAATAAATAAGTAAATAAACTTAAGGGGGAATAAAAAGACCATATTAACATCAAAAGGAGATTTTTCTACTTGAGATCAAAACAAGGGTTGAACCAAAAATGGAAAACAGAGGATACCTTTCACATAATTTGATTCAGTGTTTGAAAATGCTGAGTCTGTATATTCTTACTTAAAATCATCTCAAATATGGTATGTTCTATATTATTCTGGAAGCATTGTGGGGGGGATCGGTTGTTCTGAATGGCATTCTGCAAAGTCCTAGGGCTGGCATAGGCCTCTAGTGAAACAAGAAGCACCCCCGTCCTTCCAGCTCTTCTTCCACTGTGTTATATATAACATAGCCTTATGCATAAGATTTCACTTATAGAAAGATCCATCCAGGTATCACAGCCTATAATTATTAAAAGAAGAAAAATCACTACTATTTTCAGTGTGTTTAGGTTGGATGGATTAATTCCTTTGCCAGGCCCATAAAGGGAAGACTGACTTTGTCTTTTCAATTATAAGCCACCATTTAGTTTGAGCCCAGAAGACACTTTCCTAGAGATTCCCTCCACTTGCCTGGCACTGGAGCAATTAACAGTAGGTGATTTGTGGCTGCATTTTTACTGCTTAGTACAGGCTTATCATCTTGAAAGTTTTCCATTTGCATATATGCTATATATTTTTGGGGGGTGACATTTCGATATCATCCAGAGTTTAGATTATGTATTGCCTTATACTGCATTTTCTGCTACGTGCTGAGAATCTACAAGCCCAGCCTGAATGCTGATGCAGACCCAGGGGAATATGAATTGCAGCTACCACTTGTTGAGGGCTTACTATGTGCCAACCCTTAATATCAAGGGATTTACCTGCGTTACTTTATTTATTCCTCAAACAGATACTTTGAAGTTTCTCTTGTTTGCCACATTTTATAAATAAATTGAAACTCAGAGAGTAAAGGTAATTTGCCCAAGGTCACCCAGCTCAAATGAGGAGAACTGAGATTCAAACTCAAGTCTGTCTGATCCCAGAACGCTCTGCTATACAGCCTCTCATATTGGGAGCTTTCAGAGGGAAATGAATTGAATTTGACAGTTTTCCATTTTTAAATACCAAACTTTCTGAGCAGTCTAATTGTCGCTCTTTGGACTAAGATGAAATGGCTATTTAAAAGAATCAGGGGACAGGAGGTCAAGAGAAAAGGGGTTTTATTATCTCTGTTGGTAAAAGAAGAGATGTAATCCTGGGGAAAAAATAACATCAAATGGAAGCCATTATATAAATTTACAGTGGGCTTAGGTTGATGAAATTGCAAAGGAATGCAGAAAAGATAAGGAAGTCATGAATACATAGCACTGAAGATTTTCTAAAAGGGAGAGAAAAGATCAGAAGTCACTGAAAGCAGTTAGAAGTTGGCTCAGTTGAAATCAGGGTCTATCTATCTTGACAGATGGAAAGAGGCCAACAAGTAGCAACCAGAGATCTGTGTTCCTGTTCCACTCGGCCTGAGTGTTTGGGTGAGGAGTAGGCTCTAGAGCCAGGTTGCTGAGTTTGAATCCTTTTCTTCTAAGTTTCTAACTGTGTGACTCTGGACAAGTTACTTAACCTCTCTGGGCTTCAGTTTCTACATGTGAACAATGGAGATTATAACATTGCTCATCATGTTGTGAGATGAGGTAACACGTTTAGCAAGGTGCCAGGTATTTAGTAAGCGCTCAGAAATGTTAGTGATTATTGTTATCACTGTAGTCATGTAATGTAAGAAATAGGAGATTGTAAGTCAGGAAAAAGGCTTGAAGAAATAAAGGAGAAGGAAGTCAGGAGAGAGGTTGACCTGCAGCCAAGAAGTGTGGGGAGATGTTTTTACCCCGACCCCTGAGCAGATGTGGGGAAAGGGCTGGACGGTTGCGGGGGGCTCACCTAGTCTAGCAAGAGAATCTAGCAAGGGATTCAGGTCCAGCTGCACCGAGTGGAGCATGAGACACGTGATTCTGTTAAATATGTGCTTTGGTAGAAGTCCTCCTAGTGAGCTCTACAGGGGCTGGAGAATTGGGGGTTATAGCCAAATTACAAAAGAAGTGAGTATGGGGAGAGAGAGGAAGCAAGTTCTGGGCTATTCATCTTTGGACAATAGTCACTGAGAGCGTGTTGGGAGGGGAGGGGGCTTTTTAATAAGCAAATGTTCANTTCTTTCTTTCTTTCTTTCTTTCTTTCTTTCTTTCTCTCTCTCTCTTTCCTCCCTCCCCAACTATGAGTCTATTTTCCTTTCATTGGCTACATTAAAAGACAAACTATAGTTGAGGTGAATGGAGCAAAGGTTAATGAGGTACTTACTTATGAACTAGTGTGAGTAGTTACCTACTTTTTAAATCACCAATTTCTTTAGCATTTTGTTTATATCAGCCTCTGACTGGGTCCTGGAGACACAAGCTGTTCCCATATTTCAACCTTCATTTCTAGAGCTTCACAGTATGTTTGTGTCATGGTTCTCAGCCATCAGAATAACCCACATAAAATTCAGAAATTACTAATACCAGGCTATCTCTCAGACTCAGAGAATCTCCTGGAGTGGAATTAGGTGAGTACATTGTTCCAGAATTGCACATGACACTTTTTAAGTTCATATTGACCTTAAAAGGCTGGTGAGAGAACCTTCCACAGTTTGTAGATGATGAAGTAGAGACTCAAAGTTTAAGTTACAAGTGAGGCCACACAGCTGGTAAGGGCAGAGTTGGAACTCAAAGCTGGATCTGCTGATCTTAGAATTCCAGGGCCTTTCCACCCTCCCAGATATGCATGACCCATGACCACCCTCCCAGATATGCAGATGAAACTGTGTGCCTTAAGGCTATGCTGGTAAGAGGATTTGAGGATGTAATGAATCTGTGTTGTAATCATGCACAGAGCTCAGGCTCACCATGGTAGATGCTCAGAAACCATCAATAAGTTCTACCCAAAGTTCAGTGGCTTGTATTTAAAGTGGGTAGTACCCTACAGATGTTACATACAGGCTTACCATGGATATCCCCCAAGATGGATAATGCAGCTTCTACTGTATAAACTCTCCCAAGATTATAGTTTCTATCAGGGAAACCCAGTCCTGGACTCCAGAAACACTACCTCCTCTAGAGTTTAGCTATATACTGTATCACCTTTAGCTCAGAGGTGATCGTGGCTTCCTTCTATGGCTAATCCCTAGGTAATCTTGTTTGGTGACTCAGCTTCTTCATCACCCATGTAACCAATTTCATGCAGTATATCCTCTACCAATCCCAGGTTAGATCCAATGAAGATACCAAGGTTCAGAAAAGTAACCCACCAATGTAGCACAATAATTCTGCACTTAGTATTCTACAACAAAAGTTTCTGATTCCATAGCTTAGGCTCTTAATCTCTACCTTATAGTTAAGGTGGTTAGTGAAATTCCTCATGCCCAGTGCCAGGTGATGATGGCCTTGGAAATATGATGACAATGACAACAGTGATGATGATAGTAGTGCTGGTGTTGGCAGTGGTGGTGGTGATACCAGTTGTGGTAGAGGTCTTGGTGATCACCACATCTGACCACTGTTGGATGTTCTTTGGAAGAGATGTGCAGGTACAATGTCTGGTTATCACACAGATGTCTCTCTGTTACAGGCCTTTACCTACCACCACATCCAAGAAATCATGGTCCAGCTCCTTCGTACGGTGAATCGGACAGTCATCACGATGGGGCGGGATCATGTTCTGATTGTGAGTACACCTCTTCCTCCTGTCAAACATTTCAAACAGTTCAGAGTCAAGGAATGGATTTTCTGGAACTCCAGATCATGTTGAACACCTAGCACCAATTGTTGCTTTGTTTTGGAGTACAATAGTTAGATTTTTCTTATCTGAGTTGGGATAAAATAAGAGTTAATTCAAGTTGGTGAAATTAAACAAGACTTAAGACGTGTCAACTAAGGTGAGTGAACCAATGGGGATGGAATGCCACTGGTAATGATTGTAGAGTGAGAGAAGCTTTTTGTAAGTGGGCCAGGCAGAACACTCCACATTCACATCCACCGGGAGCCTTTTGTTTTGACCTAGAGTCAAGTAATATCCAGTCTCAAGGTCCTGTGAACTTGGTTTTCTAAGTGGATTCATTGTATGTTAACTCAACTCTATGCATAGATAAAAATTAATTCAAGTTACTGCTAAGTTTTGGGTAGTTCTTCTGTACAAATGTTACATTTTGAAAATGAGGAGATTCCTGCCTCATAGTCTGATTATTTTCCCTCTCCAGACAGAGTCCATCTCTAACCCTTTAACCTCTGCCCATCTTGCTTTAAACTGAGGGCCAAAAATAATGCTTATGGGGACCAGTCACCAACATAAATGAGTATGTTCAACTATGTCACTCCTCTGCTCAAACTCACTAGTGGTTTCCTATCTCACTCAAAATAAAATCCAAACCATTGCTAAGGCCTTAAATGTCTTCTGCCTCATTTCTCCCACCCATAAAACATGATTATATTTGCTATTCCCTCAGCTTGGCCTATCTCTGCCTCAGGTCTGCGGGGTATTTCCTCATGTAAACCAGATCCTGGCTCAGGTGTCACCAAATCAGAGAGGCTTCTTTGCCCTGACTACCCTGTTTCAAATATATATATATATATAATATATACTTATATATATATACTTGAGTGATTCATTGTCTGGCTCTCCTTGTGAGAAAATGAGCTCCAGAATGTAGATTTTACCTGTTTTGTTCATTTGTACCTCTGGATCCTATAACAGTGCCCTGCATATAGTAGGTACTTGATAAGTATTTGTTGAATGAATGAGTGAATGAATAAACAAAGTGTACCAGGCAGGGACTCTAATGTTTAATGAGGACAAGTGCTACCCAGCTGTGATTGATTGACACCATATGGAATTGGGCCATACAGTTGCCAAAATTCCCAGCTTCTCAAGAGAAGCTGAAAATGTGGTATTTAAGTGTTGGCAGCTAATAAGAAACTATATTTATAAACATTCTCTGAGCCCCAAACAGCTGTATTGAGCTTTTAGGAAGCCAGTTTGGGATCTCAGCTAGGTTTGGGATGTTCATTGTCAATATGCTCTAGTCTTGCTTCATGTATACAGAGCATAAGGTGCTGAGTGTTATTTTAACAGAAGCTGGACAAGCAAGAATTTGATCCCTAGAAGCAATGGAGGATAATCATTTTCTTTAGACCCATTTGGTTCTGTTTAGTCATGTCAGTGCATGTTTACTTACCATACACTATGTGCATTTAAAGGAGTGGTGTCATCCACAAAGAGTGCTCACAGGGTCAGGGGCTCCTGCCTTCCTGGGACAGAGAGCCATGTAAATTGGTCTCTGTCATTTGTCTCACCATCATTCCACCTTAGAAGTATCACCATATCTTATTTAGTTACAAGCTTCCATGTCTGTGGTTTCCATAACATGCCTTAGATAAGCATTTTATGACCTCTCTGATCTTTATTCCTTTTCTTTGGAGCTAGACCTAAAGGTGCCCATCCATCCATTTGGCTCATTCCGTTTATAGCAGGTCTTAACTCTCTGTCTTTCCTTGAGGATAGCCATTCTTTACAGCAGTGTCTGGATCATAGGAAGCGCCAAATAACCGGTGTCTGTTATTATTTTCCTTTCTGTCTGATACAATGCATCTCTCTGTCCCTTGCTTGTGAGCATAGTTTGGCTTTTGTTCACTACACCCAGTTCCTGAGCTTTTCATTTGATGCTGTACTCTGGTTACTAGCTCTTCCAATATGCATTCCTCACTGCTGCCCTATCAATCTTTGCCAGGACACTCCCCTACTCCAGAATGTTCTGTAGGTTCCCACTGTCTGCCCAGTTAAGTCTTAAATGTATTAGCCTAACCATTCTCAGCGTCTGTGATCTGGCTACCACCACATTTCTAAGCTTTTTCATCTACTTTTCTCCACCTGGCTTTTCAGCCAAAATGGATGTTTGGATATTGCCCAACCATGCCTGGCACTTTCTCACAAAGAAAGCACTGCTGCTTTCTTTGTCTGGAATCCCTTAGTGTGCTATCTCAGTCTATTGGAATAATACCTCGTCTTCAAGGTCCAGCACAAATGCACCCCTTAGGAAGCTGCCTGAATCTCACCAACCTGGTTGGGACCTCCCTGCCCCTTTTAAATCACACAGCTATCTTTACTCCCTTCCCTTCCCTTCCCTTCCCTTCCCTTCCCTTCCCTCCCCTCCCCTCCCCTCCTTTCCTCTCCTCTCTTTTCTTTCTTTCTTTCTTTCTTTCTTTCTTTCTTTCTTTCTTTCTTTCTTTCTTTCTTTCTTTCTTTCACTTTCATTGGGGTGAAACTTAACATACTTTAAACTTTAACCATTGTAAGTATTTCAGTTTGATGAGTTTTAGTAAATGTGTAGTTGTGTAGCCATGACCATAAGTCAGTTTATAACACTTCATTCCTGAAAGTTCCATGCCTCTGAATGGCACCCTTAACCCTCTACCCTCTACCCTCTACCCCATCCCTAAGCAACCACTATTCTATTCTCTGTCTCTATAGATTTGCTTTTTTCCCACATTTTGTGTAAGTGAAATCATACAGTTTGAGGTCTTTTACATCTGACTTCTTTTCTTAGCATGCTGTTTTTGAAGTTTATATTTTAGGATGTATCAGTACTTAAGTCCTTTCTATTGCTGAATAGTATTATATTGTATGAATATACAACATTTTGTTTATTGATTCTCTAGTGGATGGATATTTGAACTGTTTCCAAGTTTTTGCTATTATAAATAATGTTGCTATGAATATTCATATAACAACTTTTGAATGAACATATTTTAATTTCTCTTGTGTAGAAATCTAGAAGTGGAATTGCTAGGACATATGGGAATTATTATCTAACTTTATAAGAAGTTACCAAACTGCTTTCCATAGTGGCCATTTTATATTCCCATAAGCAATATGAGGGTTTTAGTTTATCTACATCCTCCCCAACACTTAATATCGTCAGTCTTTTGGATTTTAACAACTCTAGTGGATTTATAACAATTCTAGTGGGGTCTCATTGTGGTTTTAACTTGCATTTCCCTGATGACTAATGATGTTGAACATCTTTCCATGTCTTCTCTCTCTCTCAGATGTTTTTATCTGTGAACTTGCCATACATAGCTCCTTTCTCTTATACCACATAACTTTTAAGGCATAGGCCTATTTATAAAATGAGTAATAACTGACCTTCCTCATAGAGTTCCTATGGAAATTAAATGAAATAACACATGAAAAGCATTTGCACCGGAAACCAATTTGACAATAAATCACATTTAAAAAATAAATCTAATCCATAGAATAAAAAAATGCATTTGCAGATGTGCTTCTTGTACATAATATTTGTTTATGTATGCATTCACTATTTTATGAGAACCTCTTATATACTCAGCACAAAGACTCAGTAATGAGTCAGGCATGGTCTATGCCCTCAAGAAAACCATGACCTCTTTCGATGGGATGTTTCTCTCTGTGTCCCAAACACAATTTCTCATCATACTCTGCCCACACCCTCCCCACCCCATCCTCCTCCTTCATTTAGGATCCCAGTTTACAGTACTGACCTCCTAGAACTGTAGTAGTTGCCCTTGACTCCTCCCTCTGTCTCACCTGCTTGTCCTTTTAGCCTCCCACTAAATTCTGCTGTTTTCTGCACATCTGGCTTCAGTCTCTCCCCACCTGGCTCCCCTGTTTGTCCTCAGAGCCCCCTGTACACCTCAGTCATTGGACTCATTGGACTTAGTTCCTTGTAAGGTGTTTTTTTTTTTTTTGTCTCTCTGCTCCAGTCTACCTACATTCTGTGGATGCCCTTGAGGGGAGGGACCATGTTTTACTCACTCTTTTACCCTCAGCAGCGCCCCTGGTATACAGTGGGCACTCAATAAATGTTTGTTAAGAAAATGAATGAGTGACATAATCCCTAGAATTGATTTGTATATGTCTTTCTCTCAGTTTTGGAATGTTTTTCCTTCTGCAAAGAATGTTTCCTGTAAGTATCAGGAACCCATATCTCCGGGAATGTGGGAGCAGTATAAGGAATTGCCTGTTCATACTTTCCCGTCTCCTGGGCTGATTCCAGGAGCCTTGCAGAGGTTCTAAGTCGCATGCTGTGTCATTAGTCTCAAGGACTCTCGAGTTTGTTGGTGTAATTACAACAGCAGTGCTGAGTGGGGAGAACGGGAGGTGTGTAGAAAGCACACCTCGCTAGGAGCAGGAATGCACCTGAACTACAGGGAGAGAATAAACAGGTTTTTCTTAAGATGTGGCTCCATTTTCATAAAATGGTCCTTTCCAGCACTTTTAGAGTAGAAATATCTCCTCCAAATTAAAGAAAATGACGTTGGAAAGTAATTACTCAGAGGTCAGGAGTCCCTGTCTTAATGCTGAAGGCCTCAATTTAATTTCAAATTGAAATTTGACAAGAAAGAGAGAGCCCCATTCCAACCATCACTTTCAATTTTACAGATATAATTTTTACTGGTTAGTTTCCATTGCCTGGGAATATTAAACAATCAATATTTACGGCAAACACAAGACATGCCGAGCACTTCTGAAATCCTGAGAAGGCCTTGATTGGATATGGGGTGGCTGGTTGCTGGCATGTCATTATGTAGGATTGAATAGTGACTTTTTTTTTTTTTAATTTGTAGGAGGAGGAACATTGTGATAAAAGGTGTTAGCTACTAAATTTACAGGAACCATAGGGCTAGGATGGATCGCTTCTTATGCACAGCACATTGTAATTATCATTTGCTGGCAAGAACCATTCCTGATTTTTTCTGTAAATTGCTTGCCTAAACAATGAAGTGTTGATGGTGACAAATGAGCAAAAGGAAATTTTTCAAAAACGAAAAAGCAAAAAAACTTTTACATGATCGCTTTCCCCCCTTCTCTTTGCCAAGAGTCTAATCAATCAGATATACATTTGTTTACTTAAGTGACCAAGGAGTTTGACTTTGATCCTGAGAAAGGCAGCATGGTTTGGTAAAAAGGACATTTTGGATATGAGAAAACAGGATATTTTTTTTTTATTCCACTGTGATTAAATACAGTGTTGCATTAATTTCAGGTGTACAATATAGTGATTCAGCAATTCCACACATTTCTTAGTGCTCATCCAGATAAGTGTACTCCTCTTTATCTATTTCACCCATCCTCCTCCCTACCTCCCCCCTGGTAACCACCAGTTAGTTCTCTGTCTTTGAAAGTGAATAGGAGAGGAGCACCTGTGTGGCTCAGTCAATTGAGCATCCAACTTTGGCTCAGGTCATGATCTCGCCATTTGTGGGTTCGAGCCCCGCATCGGGCTCTGTGCTGACAGCTCAGAGCCTGGAGCCTGTTTCAGATTCTGTGTCTCCCTCTCTGCTTCTCCCCCACTTGCACTCTCTCTCTCTCTCTCTCACTCTCAAAAACAAATAAACATTAAAAATTCAAAAAAAGAGTGAACGGGGGAAATTGTCCATACTTGTTCTGGAGAGTTGGCTCTTTGACTTTGTGCCAATGTCACCCCTCTAGACCTTGGTTTCTTTTGTACAATGAGCTCTATCATTTTTTAGATCTTTCTCATATATCTAAGTTTCCTGATTTGGCCAATGCTTATTCTTTTTTCCATCTCCCAAGATCCTGAGTCAGGGACGTAAAATAGATTTTGCTTTATATGCCAACTCGGGTGGGTTGGTAATGGTTGTCTGTAGTACTGTGCTGAGAAAGAGTCAGAGGCTACATCTGTGCTCAGGGGAAGAAGTGCTGAATTGATTAGTGATGTCTGTCATAAGCATAAGATTCTAGAATAGTGATGTATGCAGGATACTTGCAAATACTATGTATTGACTAAAATGTTTGGTGTTTTTTCAGCCCAGTCCAAAAGCTCTTGTACAACCAATATTCTCTTCTGTATATTTTTGGTTAAGAAGGCTGTGGTATAAGAGCAGAAGAGTAATGGAAAAAAATAACCTGAGAACTTAACACTTTACCAAGGAAGGGTTTCTATGTGCTACATGTCATATTTTACCAAATGTAAGAATCACCATGATTTTATGTGCCCATATGAAAGAGATCATGCTACCAATTAAACTGTGACACAGTGGCTCATTTTTGCATTGATTGTAACCTTCAGAGATGTTAAAAAAAACTTTTTTTGACTGGAAATCAGATATGATGGAACATGTCTTTGATTCCTCATGGGTAATTGTCAGCATCTCCCATTGTTTGGGAGGATAAACTGACTGAGCACCAGAGAATGAAAGCATCATGGCCAAAGTTACACGGCTAGTAGCAAGGTGGGACATGAACTGGGAATGTCCAACATCAGAATGTGTGTCTGTTGTGCTATCCCATAGGTCTTAGAGCAGTGAGAGGAAAACTTCTAATTTTTTGTGTGAGTGAGGGGGCTGTCTCAGAGAACCTTCCCTGACTGGTACATCCTTCTGCTGACTGGTCTACAGAAGGCTGTCTCCTGTGTGTGACCTCCTTAGTCCTGGGGATGGACAGTCTCATAGGAAGAATCAACCAGGGAATTTACACATTGCCAGAAATTCTTGGAAGGGAAACAATCTGGTAGTTTTGTTGAAGTTGGGATCTAGCTTTTATTTCGGGTAATTAAAATAAGCCTCTGGGTGATATATTTTGGGCCTAATTACCCCGTTTTTCATAGAGGAGTCTACTGAGTGATTAAATAAAGGTAAATGCAGCTGGCATTATGCCAGCTCCGGAAACTCAGAGCAGTTTGTTCACAAAGGAAGGAAAAAAAAGTGGTAATCACCCTATCCTCCACTGCTTCACCTCATAATAGCACTGAAGGCTCCCGGAAACACCTGAGTCATCAGAGAGCCAGGCTTTTAAAGCTCTTCACTTTCCAAATGACAAATGGCCCCCCCACGTGACCACTCTGATACACTGTGAGCCCACAGACTTGATGCTGGTACAGGGGCCACAGCAAGCCGGTGCCACTTCCACCCAAACTTGTCCCATAGAGAGCAGACATGAGGGCCATGTAGCACAGGAGGATGTGAGGTTCCAAGCCAGAAGTGGTTGGTTGACTCTTGACCTTCACTCAGCAACCCAGCACTTTTTTTTTTAACAAAAAATACTTATAATAAAGCTATTACTTATTGAGCAGATAGTCTGTTTTCCAGCAGAGAGCTAAGCACCTTACGTGTCTTACCTCTCCACCTGCCTCAGACACTCATATTTTATATCTGAGGTTACTGAGACACAGGTATATAACTTACCTATAATCACACAACTTGTTGGTGGAAGAACTGGGACTTGAACCCAGGCAAAGCTGTTTATAGAGTTCCTCCTTTTAAATAGCATATTTTGTATTCCTATAGTACTAAGACCTTAAATTGTTCTGTAGGCATCGAATATTTTAAATATTTAAAATGAGCACCTCTGAGCTCTGGATACTGCTCTGCCTAGACCATGCAGTCTGGTGAAATGACCTATGTGGCAATTTTCAGAAAGCTGTGAAATAGCCTTGGATTTCTGGTGGCTTTGTAATGACAGTGATATCTTTAGGATCAATCTCCTCAATTATGGGAACTTGTAAAATCAGAACAAGGGCCTCAAGTGTTGGGACTTACAAACTAGCAGGTTTTGCAGAAGACAAAGCTAGAATAGAGGTGTGAAATTATCTCAAGTTTCCTTCCCCTTCCACATACAGCTTGTCTCCACTCTCTTGAGCAGACCACCAGTTTCTAGGTCTAAAGGCCTCTCCAATCCAGAGTTTCCCTCTACCACCAATGCTATGAAGTGGGGTCTGGCCATGACTGTCTCACCGCTGCCACTGCTGCAGCTGCTACTAAGACTCATTGCCTCCTCTCTTGTCCCTTTTGAATTATTCACACTGCAGCTCATGTGGTCTTATAAAGTAGAACTTTCCTGGGGAGCAAGCATCAATGGCCTCACCATGGCTGAAGATAAAAGGTCCAGCTGCTCACCATGGCCTTCAGTGTGCCCAGTACAGGCCTGCCTCTTTCCCCCATGCTCTTTACCTCCCACTCTTCTGCCAAATTGATGGAACTGCTCTGCTAGTTACAGAATGTTCCTTTTCTTTAAATTAAAAAAAAAAAAAAAAGTTTTATTTATTTCTGTGAGAGAGAGAGAGAGAGAGACAGCGTGAGCAGGGGAGGGTCAGAGAGAGGGGGAGATACAGAATCTGAAGCAGCCTCCAGGCTCTGAGCTGGCTGTCAGCACAGAGCCCGATGCAGGGCTCGAGCCCACAAACTGTGAGATCATGACTTGAACCAAAGTCAGATGCTTAACCGACTGAGCTACCCAGGCACCCCCAGAATGTTCCTTTTCTTCTTTGTGTCCTCCTGCATGCCATTCCTCCTGTCTAGAATATACTCCTCTTACCTTTCTTTGCAAAACCTTCCTCCTTGCAAACTCCTATTTCTCTTTCATATATTGCCCTGGGAAGCACATCCTGACCCACATTCCACTCATGCAAGTCGGGACCCCTCTGCTCTCTTCAACATGAGTCTGTCTCATGTCCTCATCATACTGTCATGAGAACATTCTTCCTAGCCCTACAGAACAATGTCTTCATCACTTCTGCATCTATAGGAAAAACAATGTTCCTGGCATATAGGATGACCTGAATGAACAGTGCTGAAGGAATGGAAGATTTCTTCTATTTGCTTTATTTACATACAAACCATGATTCTTTTCCTTAACATGCAAGTGTTACTTGCATTACCCTTATGCAAGTGTTACTATTATCACCCTTAGGGCATGATTAGGAGAGTAAGGGAGGAGAGAGAATTGTTATTGAATAACTGGACCAAATGGAAAGAATTGGGGAAGGTTGCATTCATTCTCTTCAGAGGATACATATGTTGGTGATAGTCACAGTTAACATTTCAGAGTGGTTGCTGTGTGGCAGAGATGGCAGTTTGAGCACATTATCACATTTAATCTGTGAGGTTGACAAAAAATTATTATCTGCTCTCAAAAAGGAAACCGTGATCAGAGGGTTTGAGCCCCTTGTCCATCATCACATGCATGGGAAGGAGGAAGATGGAATCCTAATCCAGGTTTACAAAGTTTGAAGCCACCATCTTAAGCATTTCACTGTACATGTCTGGCACATTGTTTTTCTGAGATAAAACTTGAAAAATTTAAGAGAGTAAATGTGTGTATGTGTCTGTGTCTGTGTATGTGTTAGGGGGAGATCATGTTAAGAAAGAGAATTAACATTATACAAGAGTCCCGAAATTCTAGTTGGTACCAAGAGGTGGCATCATTAGCTTGGGGCAGCTTGGTTTCTGCTTGACATGGTCTTGTGGAGGGTGCTTATGTCCTGTGGGCGGGGAAGTTTTACTATTTTATTTTATTTCATTTCATTTTATTTTATTGAGAGAAAGACAGAGACAGAGAGAGAGAGAGAGAGCAGAGGTGTGGCAGAAAGAGAGGAAGAGAGGAATCTTAAGTAGGCTCAATGCCCAGAGCAGAGCTTGACATGGGGCTTACTCTCATGACCATGAGATCATGTCCTGAATTAAAATCAAGAGTCAGATTCTTAACCAACTGAGCCACACAGGTACCCTGGGAAGTTTTACTTTAAAAAGGATTTTGGTAATTGCATATCGAAGAGTACATGGCCTACAGTATATATGCAAAAAAAAATGACTTAGTAGCTCAACTTCCACGGAACCCATAGCATATATACACCGAAGTCAGTTATCAAGTAGACTTCATATAATTGGGTCTCGTTCTTGAGTGGCATGAAAATTTTGAATAGGTGGAGAGGAAGCGTTAGGGAGTTGTAAGAGGGAACAGCATTTCTTTGCCTTATCTCCAACTACTGGTCTGTGAAACCTTCTCTCATTCCTCAAGATCATCTTTCTTCAGTGGCCTCATTGTTCTTTGTCCATTTTTAAATTTTAGCATTACTATATCATAATGGAATTTTCTCTTCACCTATCTCTGTTCCACAGTAGACTATGATTCTTGAGGAAAGGGACTGTATCCTATTATCTTTGAGGATCCTGTTCATAGGCCTAGGACTTGGCAGGTGACTGGCATTTGTCCAAACTATGGGAGTGAATGAATGGAAAGAACAATTAATAGAAAGTACAAATTAATGTCTAGCTTTAAAATAATTCTGATTTTAAAAATAAGATGAGAGAAGATTTGTTTCATGTCAAGCTTTCCCATGAGGGTCTTTTCTATATAAAATTCCCAAATACTATATGAGCCCTGTGTGGTAGAATTCTTTCAGACTAAGTTTCAGAACTGGGGCGTACGAAAGAGCTGGTTTCATTCTCCCAACCTTCCTTCTATTCCATGATGAGCCACAGAGATGAAAACGAAGGAGAAATATGAGGTTCCTAAATTCATTAAAACTGCTGCTGCATCTGCCCTGGTCTGCCCAGTTGAGCAGACCTCTGTTATGAGGACAGAATGCTCCGAGATAATAAGCACGCGCCTGTTGCTGCTGCCGCCATGACAGTTGTGGCTCAGTGACACACAATTTGTGGTTCTACAGGGGAGGTGAGCTCAGGCCCTGGAGAAGCTGGTGCCGTGCTAGGGCCTCCAGTGGCTAGCAGTGTAGGAAACAGTGTTGTCAGCATCAAGAGAGGGAGAGACAGAGACTGAGTTTAGGAATTGTATAAGGAATACTAGGGAATGCATGCCTGGTACATCATCATCCTAATGAAATTACATCCAAATATCTCAGTGCCTTTCAGCTTTCTGTAAGTGGAGCCAGACAGATCTGATTTTGAACAAGTAATTTTAAGTGTGTTCTTGAAGGTAAGACTTCACTCTATCTCCTGTCTTATTTCCTGGCACTGGAAGAGAGGCCAGCCTTTTCTAGTTTTTGGAGAACTTTGGAAACCGTAGAAACTTTAGAATGTGTGCCATTTGGGCACTGACTGAGAGTGCTCTCACAACGAACATTGCTTTCCAAGGCCTGTGGAGTTGGGGCTCAAGGTCTGGAGTTTGAAAAGATTTTACTAGTTGGAAACTGGTCATCCTTTTCTTAAGGAGTGAGAAGGCCTTATTTCACAGATAAGAAGTCTTTTCACTTATAGCTCTCTTCTCCTCAGTTGTCTTATCTATAAAATGGGGGTAATAATAGTTATTACCTGTCAATCCCATGGTATGGATTTAATTTAAAAAGCATGTATAAAGCCCACCACATGAAGCTTCCCACCTAGCAGGCCTTTGGTAAAGAAGAGCCATTATTATTCACCTTCAGTACTGGATTCTTCTCTTGCTTTGATGCAAATATTATGTATCAGATGACAAAATATTCTGTAGCCCTGACTTGGGATCTCTCCTGGATTGGGGAAGTATTATTAAGCTCTTGCTACAACTGGACTGTGAATAAAGCCCCCTTGAGATGAAACCAGGCCAGATGCCATATGTCTGCTACAAAGGCTTGAGTTCCAGACTAGAAGGAGAAATCCAATCATAGAGGGTCCTTCCCTGGGAATGTTATTATGGAGCTGGAGCTTCCCTGAGAGGCCCTGTTGGTGTAACCTTGAATACAGCAGCCTCCCCCACAGCACCCTCCCCCTCTTCCATGCTGTTCTGTCTGGAGCACTGACCTTCTAAAGGGGCTCAAAGGAATCAATTCCATCAAATGACCCTTCAAGGTCAGAATCCTTTTTTTCTAGATTTATGCTATGTTCATCCAGTGATACATTTGTGCAGTCATTAAATATTGATGATGATTTTTTAATAACATGAGGAAATTCTATATGTTAAATCTAGAGAAAGGGTCAAAAGATCCAACAATAAAAAGAAACTCATCAGGGATCCTGAAAGCCAGAGAGGGGAAGACATGTGGCCCCTCACCAGAAGCCCTGGATCTCCCAGAGGTCAGGCTTGGAGACCTGTTCTGAAGCTAAAATTATGTTGATTTCTGCTTAAGTGACACATGAGTTGTACATTTCTGTAGCTTCACTTTTTATGAAATGATTTTGCTTTCCTTTTATAATCAGGAAAAAAAAAACTCTCAAACACTATTTCTTTAAAAATAGGAATTAATGAGATAGTCAAACTTACTGAAGCATTTTCATGTATATAATTTTACTTTTCTTCTAACCAGCCTGTGAAGCTAGAAAGGCAGATGGCTTCATTTTAAAGACAGATGTGGGGGATGGAGGTGAAAGTACTTGTTCAAAATTGTGCAGAAAGTCAGGGACAGAAGTCACTACTCCTGGCCTTGTTCTGGTCTCTGTACCATGGGCTCTTTTACCTCTTAACATTTTCACTTTCCTACTTTCTCCCAGTTCATTGAACAATCATATATGAAGCACTTACAGCATCTCAGGCAATGTGATAAACACCTAGAGGGCCGTAGAGATTCAGATGACAATTTCTGTCCCCCAGGACTTTGCTCCCTGGTGGAGATGTGCATGAGAGATTGACGAAAGAAATGTCAAGATAATATAAGCAGCAGCCTGTTCAAAGTGCCATGAGTACTGAGAGGATGGAGTGACTAATCCCATGGCAGGGGCGGGGGATGATCAGAAAAAGTTACAGAGAGGAGGTGACATTTAAATTGCAACTTGCTGTCTGGCATAGGAGGTAAGAGTCCAGGCTCCCAAGTTTGGCAGACCTTGAAGGCACTCCAACCTTCACCACCTCATACTTGTATACTTGGACACATTACTTACATCCCTCCAAGCCTCAGTTATTCTTCTGGAAAATGGGGTGATTGTAAGCTACCTTAAAATAAATCAGTTAATGTAAGCAAAGCATTTAGTAACAGCCCGTTTTAACTTCAGCAAACTAGAGCCTTTATTATCATAATTAGTGGTTCATATTCATTTATTCCTCCCAAATGAAAATTATTTCCCATGGGAGATAGGTAATGGAACAATGTCCCAGGTAGAGGGAACAGCATGTGTTAAGTCACTGATGTACAATAGCCTCTGACTTTTTCAGGAGGTGACAAGGAGGGGGGTAGGGGAAAGTAGAGTTGTAGGAAGTTAGGCAAAACATACTAGGTTGGAGTCAGATTGTAAGGAATTGTGTTGCTGTGGGAGGAATGTTATGCTGTAGGATGCTGGCAGGGTGCTGTTAGAGATGTAGAAGCCAGGGAATGGCCAGATGTGTGTCTGAGAGAGATCCCCAGGCAGCCAGGAGGGGGATTGATGTGAGGGAGCTGGAAAAGTAGAGAAAGTAACCCTTGAAGGCCAGTGCAGTGGTCTACATGGAACAGACAAGGGCTCATGATGGTGAAGTCATTCATTTCAATTAAACAAGGACCTCCTGGACTTTTCACTTTACAAACTGAGGAAAGCAGTTCCTACTCTTAGGACACAACATATAGTGGGGAAAGAAGGGGTGAAGGAGAAATAGAAGCAGTTTTCATTTAAGACAAATAATCATCACAAGAGAGTAACGAAGATCACATTAAGAGGGTCAAAAGGAGGGGAGGTGGGGTATGACATACAGGTGCGTGAATCAGAAAAGGGTGTGTGCTTATTGTCAGAACACATTCCGCATCACTGGGCCATAGTCTTGAGGCTAGCTGCATCTATGATTTTCTTGACTAACACAGAGAAGGGAATCAATAACTTGAAAAAAGTGATTAGGCCTGGGGTTGATCTGAGAAGTTTCCGTGGAGCTGGTGGATGCATGGTTGTGGAGAAGAGGGAAGGCTCTGTTCAGCAAATCTATTCAGGTCAGTGGTGAGTTCATTGCATGGCTTTGAATATGTTCCCCTCGATCCCTAACTATAGACAGCATATTGTGTTCTATCTGGAAACAAACCAACAAAAAACAATGACAACAACTCATGACCTCCATCACCCATATGGTTTCTGCATGTGAGATTGGATTCAGTCAGGCTTGGGGTGCTTGGTGAAAGAGCTATGTGAACCACTCTCAGTTTCATCAATTGAAGTGACTCAGCCCATTTGGCTCAGGAGAAAGAAGGCTTTTCTGTCAGCATAACCAGGGTATCACAACATCACATGTGCTACCTGGGAAACCAAACCCAAGCACCAATGGGAGGTCACTATGTTTAGCTGGTGATTTTTCAAAATACATATTGAGGGTTTTCCAGGAGAAAAAATATATTGGTTTTATTTGAGTGAAATTTAATATAATATAGTTATGGATTCTAAGAATTTGTGAAGCCATTCATGATAATAAACATTTTTTTTGCTTTGGAGCAAATAATCCTTTGGTGTGATGCTTATTGTCTTTTCATTTTAGTTGTGGTTTAAGCCATGGCTCTACCCCAAATGTTTCTTCAGTTAGATAGACCCTGTCTCCTTTAAATTGCATTTTGTATAAAAGGGACTAAGTCACATGTAATAAATTTTGGCATTTTAATGAAAACATTACAGAGAAAATAGTTAACAATCTGCTTTAATTTCAAAACTAATTTTCTCTTTCATACAGTAAGGCAGTATCTTGGTAAAATGTGAAAAATGCATTGGGACTTAATTATGATGGCAATTTGTTCTGAAACAAAGTTAAACTGGGCTGTCAATATTCAGAATAAAGGTGTTAGGAGGTTGGCAGTAGGGATAGGATGACAGTGGCTTGATGTTCCTGGGTCCTGAGTGCCAGGTAGATTATAGTAGAATTACAAGCCCTGGGAACATTACTTGCTAATCAGTAGAAGGATGGATGTTCCTAGGAGATAGATAGAGCCTATACACTCCAGTGGGACCATCCCCACTGGAGAACTGATAGACAAGAAAAAAAAAAAAAGCCTGGGGATCATTTTTTCCTGTTTGTCCCCTGGATCCAATTCATTCATTAATTTATTACTGCATCAGATATTTGAATTCTACTATGCTGAGTGCTCGAGATACAAAGGTAAGCAAAAATAAGCAGGATTCCTACCTTAAGAAGATTATAGGCTAATGAGAAAGAAATACAGTCATCAAATATATGTACAAGGTCAAATGCATCAAGAATTTTGGTGGAGGGGTCTCTGGTGCCAGGTGAGTATGCAAAAGGAGAAATTCATGTGATCTAGGACAGTGGTGGTAGTAGTCTTAGAAAACCTTACCTGAGAAGTCCCAACGGAGCTGGAAACTGGTCAGGGGAGGATGGCATGAAGTGGATTATTCCAGACAGAAGGGAAAGCTTACACAGACCCTTAAGGATGCATTAGCATGATGGGTCCAAGGAAGCCTGTAGAGCAGACAGGGAAAGTTCCTGAGATGGAAGCTTACATGGGAGAGGCAGGTAGGCCCTTCTGAGTGACGGGCCTGGTCTTACTTTCTAAATTTATCAGGAAGCCAGAGTGTGACATGGGTCAGATCTAAATTTGTCAGTAATTGTCTTTGCTGCGATGCGGCGAATGTGCTGAAAGGGAAAGGGAATATATGTTGGTTGACATTGGTGGAGGCCATCTGAGAGAAGGGGGTTGGGACAGGATGCCAGCAGTGGAGGGGACGCATGCTCATCTTGGAACCTGGCTTAGTCTGGCAGTGAGAAAACCAAACTCTAGGTTTGCTCTTCATGGACTGAGGGTCCTAAAGGAGGCAGGCTAAAATCATTATTTGGGAAGCCTCAGGAGTAGGGGTGATAGACCTGACCCATTGGAATTCAAGCTGTAAGTTGGTTAAAAGATGGGGATGAAGTTGAGATGAAACTCAAAAGGGCTTTTGAGTGTTAAGCTTGTCAAACATGGTTTACACCAAACACAAACAGTGCTGGTTGGGTATGGGTTTCTCCTGCAGATCTTTTCATTGCAAGCCATGCTTTATGAGCATAATGATCAAAGACACCTATGTTTCTTGGGACTTAAGGAAAAAAAGAAATATGTTTTTAGCAGATAGCAAGTTGCCTTGAGCAGCTTGAAATGAAAGCCTTTTCAAGCAAAGACCATATTGAGACCTCTGCTCAGCTAATGAGGAAGTTGAACTGCCAGTCAGAATGGGTCTCAAGTTTAGTGTCAGTGGTTCCGGGAACTACTCCCATCGACCTTCACATATCCCACCCACCACTTAGGGAAGTCACACTCCAGCATGACTTCCCCAAGTGATTGCTGTGAGCCCTTGGACGACTCATTGAGCCTTAGTTGACTGCCTCGTGCTGAAAATGGCAGGGACCCAGCTCTTACAGTGTCTTTCACCTGAAGGATATTTATTCCATGCAACAAGGATCTTTTGTTTCTCAGAGTGCTATGGTGTGTTTAATATACATTCATATTCTTCTGGATCACTGAGGACTTTGTCACTTAACAATTCATTGTCATGGTTTCTGGTCTTAATAAGAGCAAGAAGAGTTTACTTCATATCAACACCATTTTTTGACTGAGAAAATCGTAAGCTTGTTTCTGAAAACCTCCTGCAGCCCCATGAAGGCATCTTGCATCTTCTCTCCCAATTTAGTTCAATCAGCAAATGAACAAATATGCAATTGTTGAGCACCTGTTGTGTGCCCTACATTGTGCTCAGGGCTTTTACTCACTTTATTGTCAGATAGCCTTTTAAGACAAAGGTTATGTTCATATTATAAGAAAAGGAGTCAGGGGTGCCTGGGTGGCTTAGTCGGTTAAGCGTCTGACTTTCGCTTCGGTCATGATCTCGCGGTCGTGGGTTTGAGCCCCGCATCGGGCTTTGTGCTGACTGCCAGCTCAGAGCCTGGAGCCTANCCCCCCCCCCCCCAAAAAAAAAAATAAAAAAAAAAAAAAAAAAAAGGAGTCAGAGGCTTCCAAAGGTCAACTTTCCTGAAGTCATCTAGCAAAAAGAAAGTGGCAGAATAATATCAAACCCAAGAGTTCTGATTTTAGGCCCAAGAGTCCTCCCACCTTAAATTGGGAAACAAGCTGGCTTTAGATGGCTCATGGACAATGCAGGAAAAAAAAATAGAATCACATGATGGGAAAGTTGTTTTCTTTTCAGTTCTCTCTCAAACATTCTGATTAGCCAAGTAGAAAATGTGTTTGGTGTTAAAGTGGCTTTAGCATGTGTTAAATATTTGCTAATCTCCCTTTTTAACAAAGAGGGCTGGTCTCAGGCTTAACAGCTTTAACACTCAAAAATCTTAGTAAGAATTTTATAAAATTATTTTGATTTCATCTATTTTTGGAACATCATATTGGTTTCCTTATGGTGGTAATATAAAGTTGCTTTTTAAGGAATAAAATTATAGAAAAAAAATTTTAAGTGGAATAAATTATAGTTCAGGTGTATGAACACAATAATGATTAAAAAAATTATGAAAGTGTATCCATCTAGATGAAGTTAGAAAGTATTCCATTGATTTAAACTTCCTCCTTCACTCTCAGGACATGTGGGGCTTCATGTGATCACAGGGTCACTAAATTGTAAATGTGTTCGTTGTTTATCTGTGTTCCTGGAACACAATTAGAAGTGATTATAATGAAAACTATCCCTGTCATTAGGACCATTGAGGGATCCTTCTTAAGTTTAAATTTATAATCCAAATCAACCCAAGCTAGTAATGGAGTCTTAAAACCTAAGAAAAATACGTAAGTTTATTGCAAAAGATAATATCCCATTGAAAACAGTTTAGAAATTTACAAAACCTTACGTTGGTACATAGTCTTTAAGAAGGTGCTCTATAGATGAGCTGGCATGAAGTTCCAAGTATAGTGAGTACCTAATTTTTTAACTACAGAGAGAAAGCAGCTACACAAACTTATGCAACTTAAGTTGGTCTTTTTTGATGAGTCTTTTTCCCTTCATTTTTATAAAAGTAATTTTTGCCAAATTAAATCTCTCCATAAAACCATATAACCTCAAGTACAGCATTTCTGTAGAATAGCATGGTAGATGTTACATCATATTTTACAAAGAAGTGATTTCACAAGATAGATGAGTATAGAGGTTTGGCATATGTATCTGTGTTTGAAACATGGAGATGACCATGTTTTGTGTAGCAGGAAGTTGTTTACTGAATCCATTTCCCTCCCAACTATTTTAAATGTTCAATATTCAGAAGAGACCTTTTCAGTTTCAGGCTGGTGGCCTGAACAGTGCTATGTTGTGCTTTGGTATAGAATGATTAGAGCCTCATTTGTCTTTTTGTTTTTGTTTTTGTTTCTCAGACTGTCAATATTTTTCAACCCCAATTTCATTTAATTCAGCTGAGGCTTTATCTCAGGCACCTCACTCAATATAAGTGTATGACAAGGTGAGATTCATTATGCAAGAGTTGGATTATCCTTATGTGTGTGTTATCTCAGACACCTCTTCATCGTTCCAGGGTAACTTTGGCAAATGATCCAACTCAACTCTGGGCTGTTCTGCTCATTTTGATGTTGGAATGTGCACAGAGCTTACAAAGTAGGTAGAGTAGGTGTGTACATCTCCATTCAAGAGTGGACAAATAGGCCCTGAAAATTTAAGCAATTTGTCAAAGGTTAGTGTTATAGACTGTTCTGTTGCCTGGGTCTCTTAATTCTGGGAACACGATTATTTTCATTCCAGCATTCTACCCAAGAATATAAATTAATTTGAAAATTAGTGTAAGCAAAGCAAATTAAGATGGAAGCTCCACTATGAGATAAAATTATATAAGAGATCCCAAGTTATTTTGTCTTATTGGATTATCCACTGTGCTGTTCTTTTCCACTGTTGGGGCCAATTGAGAGTTGATTGTGTGGATACAGAAAGATCTGTGGCTTTTAGCCAGTGGTAGCATATCTTATTGAAATGTGACTTCTTAAGTATGACAAGTGTATTTATCTTAATTCCAACTTAGTGTTATGTATTCCGGTCTCATTTTGTGGGTTTAAACATTACACTAGAAACAGAATGAGAACATCTTGAATGACATTCCAAGACTTAAATAGTGCAATCCGAGACTCTTTGCCAAATTTCCCTCTCACTCTCACTGAAATAGCTCCATGCACTGCAGCACGGTGACAGGGAAAGGTGAAGCTGTTGGAGTGGTTTGTTCAGTGAGTCTCAATTTGCAGTGGGATACGTACATCCCACGTGCACTCTGCAAAGACTCTAACTCAGAGACCTGATCTTCAGCAAAGGGGATTATAAAACGCCTTCTTCATTGAATGCATCTTGAGCTTTAGGATCCCTTTTCTAAGCAACATCAATGCAATCACAGGCTGCTAGAGAATTTAATGCAAAGGAATGTGAGCCTTTCCAACCTACCCCTTATCCTGTAGAGTATGTAGCAATTAATTATATTATTTTAGTAGTTTGTTCAGCCATGCAAGTTTGACTGGACCCACATGTATGAGGGTCTTGCCAAAAGAATGAGTCAGACTTCAAAAGAATTCAGACTTTGGGAAGGAAAGGTCTTTAATCCTAAATTGGAAAAAATATATCCTTATCCCCAGTCTTGCTGCTTCTTCAATCAGGTGACCATCACCTGGTGATCACAAAGGGAAATTGTGTAGATTAATATACTTTGGAACCTATCTACAAGGCTCTTGCTGGGATGAATGAACAAGAACCAGAGTTGTGTTTTTATCTTAGTCTTATGTTACTGGTGATGTGAAATGGACAGACAGGCTGCTGGATCTCATGGTCTTAAATATTGCAGGGACAGTAACTGTGGAACCTTGAAGTTCAAGCCCAAACCAGGTCCCACCCATTTGCCAGCAGGTCTCAGGCCCCAAGCTGAGAATCACGATGGTTTAAGGCAGACCCTGCAGCAGCTATAACTGCAGGAAAGCCGTACCAAGTTCCTTATATCCTGCCACAACCTCACTCTGCCAAAGACTGTAAAGCTCGCATAGCATGAGATGACACATCCTTGATTTGGGATCTAGGGGCTAATTAAAAATAAAAATTACCCAACCCACCAAGTGATCTTGCATTTTTATGCCCTACCTGCTTCTGTTGTGCTTATGTTTGCCGGTATCTTAGAAAACTGCCAGCTTATGTTTCTAGGTTTTTTTTTTTTCCTGGAGTATCTGCTTATAACACTCTTCCATCTTCCTGTTGTGCACAACATTTGTTTTTTCTTTTGAGATGATGAACTCAGTATGGGAAGGAAGTGTTTAGCATCATGGAGGTCTTGGAAGATGTGATGCATTTTTGCCCATGGTAGGAACCAAGGCTCTCAAACAAGGATGTGAACTGGTCAGGTGTGACAGGGAACTAGGCAAGTGATCACTCTAGGATCCATGAAGTCCTCAGCAAGTGTCACTCATTCAGGTGAGATTAGTGGTCAGGTGTCCAGCAGCAGCTAAACCAGCCCCGAGTCTTTCCCATTTTGCAAGTGGAATGGCTCACCACCTGGGGCCTGTGCTAAGAAGTAGAGAAGGCCTGAGGGCAGTGGTTTCCCCACCTTGGGGAGGTACTTGAAGAGGGCGAAAGGAATGGACCCAACAAGCTCAGATCCACCAGAAGCATTTCTTCTTCACTTTCTTGGTTTTCCTCCTTAAGTCCTGTTTCTCAGGGACTGGAGGCTCTGCCGGGGACTTTGGCGGGGGAGATGCCTCCTCAACTGGTTCTGCTTCCTCCAGACTCTGTAGAACTTCGTGGAACCTGCCTTCCTGCTGTCGAAAATCATATTCTACACTGAAAAACACAGAGGAGAAGGAAGGAAAGTAAATTCAAATCAATACATATTGATTTAGCATCACCAAGTATCTGACTGACATGGAAGAGCATAGGCTTTGAGATCAAGTCCCAGATGCTTAGATATCTGCTGATCTTGGAAAAATTGTGCCACTCCTCTCGACTCTAGCTCCTCATTGGTTGAACTGGAACCTGTAATGCTTTCCTTTTGGGGATGTTCTTAAGTCTAAATGAGACATGTAATATGGCAGCCTTATAGTAGTGTTCAGTAAATATTGCTACAATCTCTTTCTCATATTTATTTAATGCTCCTAATTGCTAACTCTTTTTACACATTTTGCATGAAAACTCCTCACTATAAAAGATTTCAATAATACAAGAGAATATACAAAAGAACTGACTCAGTTTCCTCATCAATAAAATGGACACAATAATAGCAACTATCTCAAAGGCTTTCTTGGGAATATGCATATTAACCAAGTGAGAGAATACAAAGGAAGTATTTAGAGTGGTATCTGGCATGTAGTAAGGCTTCCATATTTGGTACTTCTGTTACTGTTACTGTTATTATCATCATCATTATCACTGTTACCACTAATACATTATGTCTTGCTCTTTGCCTTGCTTCTCAACTTAACAATGTGTCTTGGAGAGCTTTCCATCTACTCACCATGTAGTATTCCTCAGTGTAAACATATTTAAATGATTTCCTTTACTGGGCATTTCCTAATCTTCATTTTTTTCTTTGCTATTTTATTTGTGTTTTGGAGTTGTTAATGCACAGACTCCATTATATTATCTGTACACAGGTCTGTGAGCTCAACATGATGCATTTAGGGACCAAGGTTCCCAGAGGCTGAGAGAGTTAGAGGCCTGGGAGTACAAAAGCTCTGGCTTGTTCATAGTGGGTACTCACACCTCCTTTGCCCTTGATGGCTTGAGAATCAGGCCTGCAGGTGTGTTAGGGTTTGTCAGCTTGACTCATAACTCAGGCTCAGTTTTCCCAGAAGCTAGAAAGGCAGACCAGAAAGGATGAATCCTGTAGATGTCCCTGAAGGCTGTGCATGCGCTCCCTCCGCCCTTAATTGTCCACTTTCCTCCCTCAGAGATTTACTTACGGAGGAGTTTCCAGTGTCGAGATGCTTATAAGAAGGCTCTTAAGCTCTGAGCTGTGTTTTTACCTGGTTTCATTGTAGAGGCCTCAGATGGCCCAAGATGAGTAACAGTGTAGGAGTGTGGAAAGTGGAGGGAATGCAGAGTCATGGAAACAGTGCATTCTCCTTGCTTAGCATGAAGAGAAATGGGATATTTTATGTAAAAGATGAAAGAACCCACATTGGTTTGTGATGTGACACGACTGTCCAAAGCCTTTCTACTAGCAAGGGATGAAAAAGAGCTGTCATTAAAGGGATACTTGTCCTAGCCTACTATCCCCATATCACCTCTTAGAGACCCAGGATCAGAGTAAGTGCTATTGGAAAGACAAATCATGATTGTCATGCATTACTAATGAAGTCCCCAAATGGGCATTCTGAGATGGAAGAAACTAAAGAGTCAAAAGAGCCAGATGGCATGTTTTGTAGCCAGACGGATGGGGTGTCAGTGCTCAGGGAGTATTGCGAAGGTGTTTCTGATTATTTTGTTTCTGTAGTTTTGATAAGATTCACCCAGATTTTCTTCTCCTTGGTGTCATCCTTTCTTTTTCCGTTCCTCCCTGGTCTCTTCTATAGAATATACTCCTGGCTGGGTGACCTACATCATGGCTGTGTTTTTCAAAGGAAAGCTCCACAACTGATTAGCTGTGAGATCTTGCAGAAGTCATTTCTTATTTTTAAGCAGCAGTGTCCTCATCTGCAAAATGAACATGGTAGCTACTGATAAGATTTCAGTGAAGTTCAAAGGATATAATGCATATACAAAACTCAGTTCAGAGCAAGGCATCAAGTTTTCAGCCAGTCATTCAACAAATGGTTACTGAGTATCACCCATGTGCCAGGCCCTGTTCTAGGTGTTAGGGAAGGGATGGTAGACAAACATTATTTCTGGACTCCTGGTACTGGTAGTCCAGTGGCTCTGTGTCCTCAGTAAATGGTAGCCAACATCAAGAGCTATTAGGGGCATTTTAGTCAAAGCTCAGGATTTGCTAGGTCAGTGACCAGAGGCATCCACAGACTCAAACAGTGAGGCTTTGCTTCCAGGATGCAGTATCAGCATTGTACTCCTCTTTGTCTCTGGGCCTGGGGTGAATTTTTGTCTGTATTACCTGCACCTCACTCTCCCCTGTGGAAACTTAAAGAGATGGATTTGGAGGCTGGGGAAGAGTTGTTCAGCAACCTCTGCACTGCTTCAAGGAAAGCATTTAAAACTAAGTTGCAAACTCCGATTCTTACCCCCTCTAGCACTAGTTCACAGGTAGGGAACATCCACATTCACAGTTCTCCTACCTCCTGAAATATTCCTATCCTTCCCTCCAAGGCACAAAAATGACCTTAATCTTAGAGCAGGAGATAGAGCCCAAAAAAGTGGGTGCCCCCTGCTCATTCCAGGAATTTCTTGTGCTTTCTGGTATAGGATATTCCATCCATCTATCTGGTCAGCTAGCCAGCCAGCCAGTCAACCATCCATTTATCCAACCAATCATCCATGTGTCTATCCATCCATTCCCATCCATCCATCCTACCTACCATCCAGCCAGCCAACCAGCCAACCAGCTGGCCAGCCAGCTTATCCTGCTCTGGGCCTGACACTGTGCTCAGTTGCAGGGGTAATAGTAAGAAAGACAGATGTGGTTACTGCTCTAGTGGATCTTACATCCCAGTATGTGAGGTAGATGGTTAAACTAACAGTTGCTTTACAAATATGCTTTGCATTTATCTCCCTACTTTCCAACTGTTCATCCATATATCTCTACCAAATGATGTGAAAAAATACACATAAACTGGCCTCCTTCCTCTCCTCATATGTAACATTTCTCTGACTTCATAATTCAAACACACAAATGACAACAACAAAACCACCTGAGTTTGTCAACACTCACAGTAGTGTCCTAATACCAATTAGAAAACATAATGCTCTGGGTGACTCCAGAATGTATATAGAACTGGCATGCCTGGGGAAAGAAGAGCCAGGAGACAATGTAAACTCTGTCTCTTCATCACAATTTAAACTTCAGTACAATATCAAGAAGAGAACAGGGGCTCTCAAGTAGAACACTCCTGGATTTGAACTGAGGCTATACCACTTACTGTCTGGGTGACCTTGGGCAAGTTGCTACTCTTTCTGAGACTCAATTTGAAAGAGGAGATTATAAAGCTACCTCACGGAGTAGTTGTGTAGATGGAACAAAATAACCGATGAAATGTCCTCATGCAGGATATGGTCTCTGCCCACTCCACTCTTCAATAAGTTCTTTGGTCTTCCTACCTTAGGGACTGAATACCTTACTTCCTCACTCACACCTTTAGCTCTTCAGTAATTGTACACCTTGTCACTAACATCATTCTTCACTCCTCCCCTCTGTATACAGTCAGGGAAGAACACACTCTTTATGTTTCTATGGAAACACCACAGGGTTCCATTATAATCATTAGGGCTTAGGGAGCTCCCTACCCCCTGGCTGCAACAGTCCCCACTGGTCTTGACAATTTAAAGGGGATTGGAAGTGACTTTCTTTTCAAGGCCAGGCAAATAGCAGAGTCTAGGGAAGCATGTATGCTTTGGAAAGAAATTGATTAATGTTTTTTTAGGCCAAGGCAATTTATTAACATAAAGGAAAATTGTCACTTTTCTTCTTATTCATCCATCTGACAAACTGCTGTTTAGTTTGGAGGGGAGGAGAGGGAGTATATTTTGTTTTGGTAGCAGCTGCCTGGTAAATAGGCAGGGGCAGTGCCCTCTCTCATCTGTTTTCATTTTAAGGCTGAGTAGAGAAGAGGAAATACCCCTTAACTTCCTACTTACCCAATCCACACCAAATTAGCAACTTGAAAAGGGGAATAAGCTGCCTACTTGGTAAGAATTCAAGTAAACTCTTAGCAGAGTGTTCTTATAGATTGGTATCAACATAGAACACCAGTAACTTCTCCAACCTCACCGCTTCTTCCCTTCCTCTCCCTACCCTGCCACTCTTACCATTATCTGCCACTCATATTCCACATGGAGGAGAGAAATGTTGAGAGCTTAGCTTATGCAGAGCTCTGGCTCACAGTTTGGGCCAAATGGTGGTCAAGAAATTATTACAGTATGGGATTCAGGACTGGAGCCATTGAGATAGTCCAGAGCACTCAAGGTCTGTGAGGTTAGTCCTCTGAAGACGCAAGGAACACCTAACACCTGGTTCAGGGGTGTGGGCACTGAGGAGTTCACTGGGGAGCCTTAGGGCCCTTTCCACCCAAGATGACTGTGCATGGCACCACATTGCATTTAGACAGTGAGCTGTATGTAAAGGTTTTCCTCTTGAGGGCACCTCAGTAATCTAGCTGACAGATCAATGCTTCAGCTATCATGCTAGGTGAAAAGTAGAAGGATTTTTTTTAGGTAATTGGAAGCAGTGAGAAGCCTAAGTCATGGCTTGTCTAGAAGAAGAACTAGTTAGAAGCAAAAAGAAGAAAAATACATAAATATATAAGCAAACAGTAGAGCTGGTTTCTGGATGCAGTATCTTGGCTAGGCAAACTAAAGTTAGATGAGCCTAAAGAAGATAAAAGTTTATATGGAAACAAACAGTAGAAACCTCTTACTTTTATACAGCACTTTCAAACTGTAAACATTTCAGAACTATGTTTTTATTTTACCCTTACAATAGCCCAGGAAGATGGGAATATTGTTACTCACATTTAGCTGACATAGGGTGTGGCAAAGGGAAGTCACATCATGGATTATGATCAGAATAGAAGCCTGGTTCCTGATTCCTAGTCCTTTGTTTTTCCCCAAAAGGGATCAAATGTTAGCCTGGGGCTTGTCTGTTACTGGGGGTCTTATTCTAAGAAGAGAGAATGAGAGGATCTGCACCACATTAGGTGAGGACATATGGTATTTAAGTGAATAATAATAACCATAATGAGAAGAAGTAGAAGGCAGGGAGGAGAAGGAAGTGGAGGGAGAGGAGGGGGGTAGAAAGTGAAGAACTAGTAGTAATCCATATTGTGGACACTATACTACAAGTTCAGTAATTCTTACATGTCTCTCATGTATTTCTCATAGCCCCATGAGATAGATATTAACTTCACTGTACAAGCAAGGAAACTGAGGCAAGGAGAGGCTAAATATGCTGCCAAGAGCATGCACTGGTAAGTGATAGAGTCAGGATTTGAACCTCCTTCGTCCAGCTCCAAAGCTTGTATACTAAGGTATTTTGCACTGAAAGAACATAGTAGTCTTTATCTGTGTGAGATCCTAGTTGCCCAGTGTGTATGGGGGTAGTGGTGGTGAGGTGTGGAGACCCAGGCCTTGTAATGACCTCTCAGCCGCCTGTGGCACCAGACCTAACCTGGGGCTGGGCTGTATGGAGGGCACTTTATGACCCAGTTGGCCAACACCTTGTAATGGTGCTTTATATTTTT
>NW_027528977.1:15561301-15610188 GCF_008692635.1 Crocuta crocuta | reverse complement strand
GTTGGCCAACCATTTGTAATGGTTTTTTTTTTTTTTTTTTTTTTTTTTTTAATTTGAGAGAGAAAGAAAAAGTCAGGGACAGGGATATAGAGAGAAAGGAGATAGAGAATCTTAAGCAGGCTCCCCTTCTAGTGCAGAGCCTGACACAGGGCTCAATTCCACAATTTGTGACCTGAGCTGAAGTCTTCCTCAATTCATGACCTGAGCTGAAGTCTAGAGTTGGATGCTAAACTGACTGAGCCACCCATGTACTCCCGTAATAGTGTTTCTAGACTGCAGAGTAGCTCTGCCCATGATGCTGCATTCCCAGAGAAGATGGGAAACCCCTTAGGAGGTAGCTTGCTCAAGGTAATATAGGGGCTCAGCAATCTTGGGTCTACTGTAGGCTGCCGAGGTCTGCGGTGGGCTTTTTGCACTTCCTTCTCAGCAGGTGAGCCTTACTCTTTTATAAAGAGAAATGGTGATAAGCCACTACCATAAACCATAAACTCCAGGCAAGCTGGCTGAGAAATTAATGATCCACAGCATCTCCCTGAGGATAAAACATCTTCCAAACCCCTCTCCACCTCTTCGTCATCTCTGTGCATCAGAGAGCTTCTGTGGCCCCTCTTCCCATAGAACCCAAGTGCATCACAGATTTATTGACCTGTGCAACTTTCTTTTTTAAGGAATTAGCCGTAAGAATCAATGGAATCAGTGAAGATATTTTGGTTCCTATCCACTTGGCTAAATCATGCCACTTTGGAAAGTGTCTCTGGGGAAGAATCACAGTCTGAGAGAGTAGACGCTTTAGTTCGTTTTCTCCCTCCCAAATCCCTCTCCACACCGTGTCCCAGCA
Organism: Crocuta crocuta; assembly: GCF_008692635.1. Taxonomy (NCBI): domain Eukaryota; kingdom Metazoa; phylum Chordata; class Mammalia; order Carnivora; family Hyaenidae; genus Crocuta; species Crocuta crocuta. Next base: position 15,609,350 of record NW_027528977.1, on the reverse strand, counting down.
TAGAAGGGATTTTGTTCCTCAAACTTTCTTCTAATGACTAGTTTGCTCATTATTTATAGGGTAATTTCAAGCTTCACAACTTGCATCCACATTAAGTTGGCAAGTGCACCCCTTCTCCTAGGGCATCTGTCTGCTGATGAGTCCTCAGAGAATTGCTGGTGCTCTTCTTGGTATATAAATAAGCAGAGCCAAGCTGTAGAAGTCTTCACCACTGATCACTGTCTATGAAAAAAATCTGTGCTCTGCATTCTGTGGCTCTGTGTCAAGAAGTCCTTCACGTAGGCCTTCAGAAGGGGCAGGTCTTCTCAGAGAACTTTAACATATAGTAACCAATTATGTAAGGTCGAAAGGTAAGAGGGGCAGGAAAATCTCCTGAACACAGGATCGGTTGGAGCTCTGGCTTCATTGAATCTTGGACAAGTCTTCATGTAATGCCTCTGAGTCTTCGTTTCCTCATCTGCTAAGTGGCAATATCCATACCCTCATTTTAGGGTTGTTGGGGGTCCGAAATGAGATGATACATGTCCAGTGTTTAGCAAAGCACCTGGCACTGTGCCTGGTTCAACAAATGGTAATGATTGTTACATTAACTTGACAGAGAAATAAAGATTGGGTCATTCTGTGGTCAACTGTGCCCTCTGCGCCAGCAGCCATCCATTTGTTATTCCTGTGAAATTCTCAACTTGATTGATTTTATATTTATGGCATGTTTCAGCCTCTTTAGCTATTAATGCATTAAAATAGGGCTTCATTTTTATTTCAGATAAATTGCCGATGCTATAAATCCTACTTTCTCCTTGCATTCTACAGAGAAGAAAGGGATAAGGCTACTGAGAGAAACAGAGGCTAGAGGCAAATGTCTTAGGGATCAACCTGGTGGAGCTCAGAGAAATTTCCACCTGTACCCCAAACTCTATGCCTGTTTCTTAAAGACATAGCTTGAGCCATGTTTTGGACAGTTGTTTGGGGGAAGCTGGATGGTATTGCTGTGATGTTTCCATTCCATCATTTGCAATAAGTGCTGCTCAGTCTGTACTCAACTGTAGTGAGGGCTGCAAGTGCATCTGTGCTTACTAGAAAGGACATTTATGCTGGGGAATTTATAATTTTTCATTGAGGACTTCACTGCTGTCTAGAGGGAGGATTATGGCTGGATGGCACAGAAAGCTCTCACAGTTCACCCAGCTCCACACTGGAAGAACATCAGAGGCAGACAAAGGGAAAAATACTAAATACTTTGAGTGGAAAGTTGGTTACTAAACCCACAGGCCTAGGTGCATACCACATTTCTAGTAAAGTAAGGCATTTTTCTCTGGTAGGTAGATAGCTCTAAGTGGCAAGCCAAGGCCTCATGGCCAGAAAGCTTCGCCACAGAAGGAAATGCCAGGAAGACGCTCAGCACCACTGAGTGCATGACCCTAGGTGGCTCACGTAGTTCTCCAGAGCCTCTTTCCTTGGTAAGGTGCAGGCCTGGCCTGGCTTCTCCTGCAGGGCACACAGCTGTGAGACTTTGGCCTGTGTTCCAGAGAGGCTCCTCCAGATGAGCTCTGAATATCAAAACTGCAAGAGAGAAACACTGGGAATGAGGAAGCTGGTTGCCAGGTATAGAAGGAGGTGCTTGCTGCGATCTCCTTTTGAATTTCCTTAACATCTCTGTCTGGTTCAGAAGGAGCTGTAACCATGGAGGAATCAATAATGGTGAAAATGCAGCCTGTCGTCTGTGGAGCTTGAGGAAATGGTGGTGGAGGCTTTTGGCATTCAATGTCATGCATCTTACCTGGTTCACGAGCATGGGGTGACTCCACCCCTCTCCTAAAGAGGAGGTGGTGGTGCTGGGCAGCACTTTGCACACCCACCCTACCTAGAGTTTGGGATTGCTCTTCCAGGACTCACCAGAGGATAGTTCCTAGCATTTGGGCTCTTGGCTTGGGGGCAGAATTAGACTTTAATTGGTCTTAGCCTTAACTGGAGGAGGAAGGTGGCAGGGATTGCCATTTCATTCCCGATCTCAGATGAGGCCTAAGGAGCTGGGAGATGTAGCAGGAAGGAGTGACTACAAATAAATCTCCGAAGTAATGCATAAGGCAAGCCTGGACCTCAAAGTGAACTGACAGAGACTAATTTTCCTTTTTCAGTGGGAACAGGAGGCCCACAAAAGTTCCCCTTACTCTATGAGTAAGCCCCCTGACATCCTCTTACTTTCCCATTGCATCCACCCTCACTTCACCCCCTAGTTAGGTCTGTATATAACCACCTAAACCTATAATTGGAAAGGTAAGTCATCTTTCCAATGATGCATTTAAGACCAAAACTACTTACTGGGCTCTTTTATTAGCAATAATTTTCTATTCAAGGACATGTAAGCTGTTTGTCACAAAGTGTCTAGTAAATCAATTGCCACCCTCTCTTTTCAAGACCCTGATTTTATCTAACTGAATGACTCTCAAGCTATATTGGGATCAGACCTTCCCAGGAAGCTTGCTGTAACTGCAGACTCCCATCCTCTACCCCATCCCTCTTCTGCAGGTTTGGGGGTGAAGACCAGCAACCAGCATTCACATATACCCAGGAGTCTGACATACAGGTGGTCCATGATCACCGTTTGAGAACACAGTCGAAGGTCTGCATCTTCAAAACAAGCCCTCATGATGCACTTAGCTGAGGAGAACTCAGCCATGTAACACTCTGCTGACACTCCTCAAATAGGTCTGACTCCGAAGGTGACATGCTGTGGAATCTAGGCAGCAGTTCCTAGAACAGCATCCCAATCTTGTCATCACTAGCTTCAGAGTAAATATGAGCCTGCCTCACTCACTGGTTCCCAATTGTCTAATCTGAGTACTGTGCAAATACCTGAGCCTCAGTTACTTCATCTACAAAATGGGAGCATTTTTATCTCTCTCACATGGTTGTGAGGATTACAAATGAGAACAAAAAAACTTGTATTTATAATGACAAGTAATAATAGAAACTCTCTTATTTCTATCCCCTGATCTTCTTCCCAGCGGATCCCTGACCTCAGCTAGCTGTCATAGTTGTAAAACTCATCAAAAAAAAACAAAGTCAAATAAACTGACCTCCAGTTAGATGTGAGTAGTTTGTGTATCATAAGGGTTTAATCTGGTTGTATTATTATTGCTGCTGAAGCAAATCACCACACATGTAGTGGTTACAAACAACACCAACAGTACTCTCAGACTTCCGGAGATCAGAAGTCCCCAGAACTGTAAGTCATGGTGTCAGCAGAGCTCTGTTCCTTCTGAAGGCTCTGTGAGAGGTCTGTCCCTTGCTTTTTCCACCTTTCAGAGGCTGTCCACATTCTCTGCTTGTCATTACCTCTCTTCACCCTCTGCTTCCTTTGTCATATCTTCTCTGACTCTGTATCTCCTGTTTCCCTCTTCCCTTTATAGGGATCTTTATGATTAAATTGGGCCCACCTGGCCAATCCAGGACACTCATCCCATCCCAAGATCCTTAATCACATCGGCAAAGTCCATTTTGCCACATGAGGTAACATATTGACAGGGTCCAGGAATTAGAATGTGGATCTTGCGGGGTCATTATTCTGCTCACCACATTGGGTTTTGATATTTTACCAAGAGAGACCACAGATCTCTAATGTCTTAGTCTCCTTGAGATTATTGGGGCAGGTCAGATACCAGAGAAGGGAGATATTGAAGCATGGAGGGAGATTTGTGGTTTGCCACAAATCANTTTGTTTTTTTTTTTTTTTTTTTTTTTTTTTTTTTTTTTTTCTCCACAGCCAGTACAGAAGTACTGGGCAGTGATATCGGATGGCCATGATGAACGAGGCTCTCAATGTCCTGTGAAATTGCAACAAGCTCTCTGAGTCATCAAAGGAAGATTTGATTAGGTTCCATCTTGTTGAGAGCATGTAGCATTCCAGGTATTTGAAAATTGACAACCTCAGTACTACATTCAGTTGTATGACTCAGTTCAAAAATATCTACTGAGGACCTGCTGCCTAGAAGCCTTCCTTCCCTAATAAGAACATTTCATTACTTAACCAAGGGTAGGGCCACACACAAATGTTAATAATGGCACTGCTTTTGGGCAATCTAAATAACTATCTCAAATGCACCACTGCTTTTTATCCTTGCCCCAGTCAATACAGCCATTCCCTTTTTTGACAAGTATCTACTGAACACCAACTCTGAATTAGACACTGGCTGACAACTTTGAGATATTAGCCATTTACTGAAGGAAAGAAACTCATCAACACTACATCGCAATGCAGTAGGATAAATGGCACAGCAGGGGGACATGCATGCCATGGGGCCCTCCACAGAAAGGAATGTAAGGTTATCCAGAGGAACAACGTGAGGAAATTCCCAGACAAAGCAGGCCGGAAAAGGCATTCCAGGAAATGAAGAGACTTACGCAAAGGCACCAACTTGTCATAGAATACACAATATTTGAGGCTAGCCCGGTCCCCTGTGGTTGGGGAGAAATAGGAGACCCAGCAGGTGAGATGGTTAGTATCACATTCAAAGGGCCTTGAAAAATTAGCTAAATGCAACAGCAGGAACCAGGACAAGATTGTCTAGCAGGGGAGTGACATATTAAGATTTTACTTTTTGGGTAATTTAGCAATCTATGTGGAGGATTACTTGGGATGGAGCAAAAGGGACCAATGGCAAAAAGACGAGGTAGCATTCAAGTGACAAATGATGAGAGCCTTGACCAGAGTCAGAGGGGCTGAAGCTAAAGGGGATGGATTTAGCAAGGAGAGCTCGTAGCCCATTTGATGTGTGTTGTGAGGGAGAAGAGTGAGGCAGTGGGGACTATAGTTTATGAAGCCATGGTCAATGGTGTTGAGCAAAAGAAATAATAGGAAGAAAATGAATTTTGTAGGAGAACATAAAGAGTGCATTTGATAAATGGTGAATTTGACGTGGTTTTGAGATACTAATGTGGAAATATCCATAGGTAAACACACAGAGAGACAGAGAGCGAGACAGAGAGACAACAAGCTCATGGAAGGGGAGGGAAAGGTAGGGTCACAGAAATAAACTTCGGACCCACGAGTGCAGTGAAAGCCATGCAGAGAGGCTAAGGATGAGTAGAGGAGGCAGGAGGCAGCCATCCAGGTAGTCTCCCACCCAAACAGCAGGTCCCCTGCTGTTCTCTGCTCTCCAGCACCTTTCAAGCCCTACGTGGCCAACCTCTCCCTTTAGCCATTTCGAATGGTAAATGTGTAGCCTGAACTCTGTTTCCATATCCTAAGCAACACCCTGAGGTGGGAGGAGAGAATTTTTTTCTGAGGAAGACTTTCTGTTCTTTTCCTTAAAACATCTGAGACATTTTACAACTTGAACCAAGCAGCTATTTTTCCTGGGATCTACATACAGAAAATAAATGCATCATCATTGGTGTAGCCAAAGACCTCCAAAGAGGCACTGTGATTGTTTTTAGAGTGGCTGTGGTCGTGAAGATGAAGTGCTAGAAAAGCGGAGAGCAGGTGAGGGATGGAAGAGGGATGTGGCATGGAGGGACCCCAGGCCCTTGAGAAGAGGAAAAGGAGCTTATCCCTTAGGACAGCGTTTCCCAAACTTCATCCTTCATGCACCACCTTCAAGGGCTTTGTGAAACTCCCTGCACCATCTGCACAATTATTTACTTAAGTTTCTTTTCCTCTCGAAATCAATTCACTTCTTAAACTTGAACATTTACACAAGTAATATCACTTCTGAAAATGGAGACCTGTATCACTTACAATGAATATATAGGGGGACTAGTTTTCAAAGTTAAAAACTTAAGTAAAAAATATAAAGCAATTACCTCCTGGCTGGATGCTGTTGTTTGTCTTTGGCTATGAACCTGAGAGCTGCTCTCTCTTGGCAAAGACGTGTGATAAGCAAGCATTAGAAAGGCTCTGAAGATATTCTAGTTACCAAATTCAACCCCCCACCCCAGAAAATCAGAAGGATTGAAATAAATTTGAAAAAAGGACAACCTTCTCACCAGGTAATTCAGTGTTATCTAATGTTGGTATCGCAGGTGGCATTCACCCAATCCTTTGAGTAACTTGTCCTGGGATTAATACTGAGGAGAGGTGAGGAGAGTGACTGTGGACTAAACAGCCTCCAACCAGCTTGAGGCATCTAGGGGCAATTCCCACACTCTTGCGTTGGTACCAATGGCAGTCACACTTCCAAAGAGTCCATTCTGCCTGCTGTAGAGAAGCCCCTGAGAGCTATGCATGGAATCTGTAAGCACTGGTGTTAGTGCTGTACACCTTGGTAAGAAGGGTCTGCCAGAATTATCCATGGTAAGAAGGCCAAGGAGACGTGCGGTGGGGGCACCCAGAAGGCCCTTAGAGCAGGGAGAATGAGTGGGATAGAACTGGTGACCTCGCATGTCTTGATAGAAGCAAGCAGCACAGCCATAGCCTTTGGCTGATGGAGTCACTTGGAAAACCTTATGTGTTGCTAACTTAGCAGCAGCATCTCCATAGAAGATGACCCAGCAGGCAACCCAGCAGGCGCCCACGTGCTTTAGGTACATCCATCATCAGGGAGGGAGACTGCAGCTTAACAAGGCCCAAGGATGCATATTTCACATCACTTATTCATTACTTTGTAAGATTTGACTTTCCAGGACACAACACAAGGTTTGAAGTCATTTGAAATGTTAACAAAAAATTGACAACTCTCATCTTCCCACTGTTACTCTGACAGAGATGTTGTTCTGATCTTTTTGCTTTCATCAAATTAATTGCCCTTTCCTTTGCGATAGCCTAGATACAAGACTGTGGATAGTGTCTGGGAGAGTGGTCTGCTTTTGAATGGTAATAAGGGATGGATGCATGTACTGACTGTTGTTGAAAAACTGGAAAGGGATGTGTGTATGATGATTTGCTAACCCATTCAGGGGTGTAACTTAATTTAGAATGTTTGCTTGGGATGTTTGAAGTGAGTACTAAAAAAATGCAAACATTCTCAGACTTGTTGGAAGGTCATAGTTTAGCCAAATATTGCCACTTTCAATTAAGCATAAAATATCAGAATGTCAGAACTGAAAGGGACCATAGGGACCATCTAATTAAAGGCCCTCATTTTTCAGATGAGGAAACCCAGAGGCCAGAAATGCTTTGCCCAAGGCCAGGCTATGCAACTCACAGTAGATTAGGAAATAACCACTTGTCCTTTTCACTTACAGAGCTAAATAAAAAGTCATATTAAGATAGTAGAAAATACATCATCTGCTGCTGGGGGAAAAAAAAGAGATTATCCAATATTTAAATGGAGGTTAGTTAAAAATAATTCTTGTTTATGATGAATAGTTTTGTATCCTTCCTAAATGTCTAGACATTTGATAATTTTTTTATGTTTGTTTATTTATTTTGAGAGAGAGAGAGAACAAATTGGGGAGGGGCAGAGAGAGAGAGAGAGAGAAGGAGGGAGAGAGAGAATCCCAAGCACTGACAGCACAGAGCTAGAGGTGAGGCTCGAACTCACAAACTGTAAGATCATAACCTGAGCCAAAATCAAGAGTGGGAAGCTTAACAAATGAGCCGTCCAGGCGCCCCTAGACATTTGATAATTTTTGTCCTAGTGATTAGAAAATTTGCTTAAGAAGGGATATGTAAAGTACACTTAAAAATGCCCAAGGCCCTGTCTAGGTGTAGGGGCCTCCTGACTTCCTGTTCCACTACCCCTCTGCCCACCCTCAATCCCTTGTTAGGAGGAAGTCTCAGAATTCTGTTATAGAGAATGAGAGATTTTAAAAAGCCACTGGCAACACAATGGGCTTCAATTTGCTCAGGCTCTCTCTGCCTTTCTCCTCTGAGATAGAAAAGTAATAGAGAGAGAGCAAAACTGTATAGTTTAGTCAAACAAAATTAGATGCCATCAACTGAAATGACTGCATTTGACCACTTTTCTACTGTGCCACCAAAAGTGGACTTCCAGTTAAGGGGGTATTGATCTTTCTAGTAATAACAGTCATAAGCCCTTGAATTTGTACAGAAGTTTGCAGTTACAAAAGCCTTGCACATATCTGATCTTACTTCCTCCTCACAGCAACGCTTAATAGGGATCATTGTTCCCACTCCATAGATGAGGCAACTGAGCCCCAGGTAATTTAGCACCCATCAAACTTGGCGATTTTGACTTCAAGTTTAGTGTACTTACCACTATATGATTTTCCCCATTGACCACTTTCAAAAATATACTTTATTGCAGCAACCTTATCCTCTGCCAGAGGGAAATGATGTACTTAGTAATGAACACAAAGTGCTTAGCTCGATTCTTGACACATAGTGCATGCTTGGCAGGTGACTGCTACTGTTGAGGAAGAGGCAGAGTGTAGAATAATTGAGGTCATAGGGCTTGTCATCAGAAAGATCTGGATTTGCGTCCTGAGTCTGACCCCTTCTGTTCTCTGAAAATGTTTAATGCAAGCTGGGTCAAATAGCTTAACTTCCCTGAGGACATTAACAATGCCTCACAAGGTGCAATTGTGAAATGAGATACAAATATGCATGCAGAGCTGAGTGCGGTGCCTATACCTAGTGCGTACTGAATGTAGGGTGCTTCAAAGGATTTGCTCATAGACCTTATTGTAAGGAAGCAGAGCAATGTTTGCCTTGGAACCAGATGTTAACATTTTCTAATTAAACACTTTGGTTTTTTTTTTCAAAATTCTCAGGCATTCCAAGGCCTCCTGTCTTTGCCTCTCACTTGACTTTCCGCATCTAAGAGAGTTTACAAGGGTGTTTGTTCTGTGGCCCCCACAGCTTCTGTGTTCTACAGAGCAGGCTGCGGTTGTGGCCAGGTACCTGTATATGATGCATGCCGTGTTCTGGCAGGTCCTGCAGTTGTTGAGATCTTGGCCAGTCCGATAAAAGTTGCGCCTGCAAGACAGAGCATTTTCTGGATAAATCTGTGGGCAGAAGCCCCGCGGCATGCACACATTCTAGATACTGGTTTCCTACAGCATAGCATTGCCCCTCTCTTTGGTAAAAGCAACGTTCTGGAGTTGCATGACAAATAAAGAAACAAGAAACCCAGGATACTAGGACCTCACGTTTCTAGAAGGCATGATAAATGTTTAAGCCCTTTCATATCTGAGGTTTTCCTCATGCTGACAACAAGCCCAAGAGAATAGTCAGTTACTCTTACCCCCACGCGATAGGTAGGGAAACGGTTTGTAAATGAGTAGAAGGGGTGAGATTATTAAAACTTCTGACCATGTCGTTCAGTGCATCTCTATCACCGCACTGCTTCTCTCTTATAAGGCAATGTTGGTTCTGATTCATATCAGCAAATGCCAGTTAATTACTTCTCTCTTCTATCCTTTTGCTGATTAGCTTTGGCCATTCCTTCAACTCAGTCTTTAGGGAGAACTTTTTCGAAGGACAAGCATTCCACACCTAAACAAACGACTGCCTCCCCCCTTCCCAGACTGGTGCTGAGTCACCCAGGAAAGTATTTTCTGACTTCTTTCCTCTTTGCAATATTGTGATCTCGTTTCAGGTTCTACTTAGCAGATCAGTAATGGACTGGCCAGATCCATTAAAGTGGGTAGTGGAAGGGAAGGTCAATAGTACCCTCAAGTCCTTTGAAACAAACACAAATAACTAAAATACTGTGCAAATACAGCAACTTGCTAAGAGGATGGAGTGGGGGTACCTGTGTGCTATCATCTTTTCCCATCATTAACTGGCCCCCTCTCTTTATAAAAATAAATTTTGACCCTGTTGTTTCATTGCCCCCCTTTCTCCAGTCTGTTGGTATCGGGGGACAAAACACAAATAGCAATGGAAATCCACGAAAGCCTAGAAATGAATGAAACCCATCTGCAACAAAGAGAGGCCACCGGTTATGATTTGGGGAAAACGTACGGCCTCAAAAGACTTTTGGAGACATTAATGGAAACCAATGCTCTCTCTCTGCCCCTGTCTTGGCAAATGACTTAACCCAGTAGTTTTCAATATAAAAAAAAAAAATTCACCTTACCCTTCTGTGAGAGCTCGAGCTTTCTCCAAGTCTTGAATTACATTCAGAAGGACTTTAATCTTTTCTTGGTTCGAGTGAAGAGATTCCTCCACGGACTGCAGCCTGCCTTGGAGATCACAGAGCTCTCCCCGTGCCAGGTGAATTGGATTAATCCCACCAGTCTCTCTGCTGCTGTGAAGTGTGGTCTCCCTCCTCGGAAGAGGAGATGGGAGGTGACTGTTTCCTGAACAGTTTTGAAAGTCCAGGGTGTCTGACTGGGTGGGGTTCTTTGCCATCTGCTCCTGACACACGGGGACAGATTTTGACACACTGTTAATTTTGGGTGACAGCAGATCCTGGTGATTGTTACTCGATGAAGAGCAGTCTGAAGCCCCTCCCGGATGGGCAGGCTGGCTGTGGGAGCCTGGTGAGGGGGAGCGATGAGTCCGTGGAGGTGAGGGAACACATGTTTCCTTCGACCGAGATGACAATGGTCCAAGGTCTTTGTCATCAGAGTTGTCTTTGGGCAAAAGCAGTTCAGGATTAAGTTTCCTTATGCCTGGCATGTGGCTGGCATCGCTGGTGGCATTTGAGCAGGAAGGGGACCTTTCTGAATCTGACAGTGGTACTGTTCTGCCATCACCTGGACACATGTCAACCAAAGGATGTATGGAGTTGCTTATATCACCTGACCTGTCTGAGCTGAAAGTGGACTTCCTAGCTGCCCAGGTAGGACTGTGGTAAATATCATCGGGGACCTGAATGGCAGCAGTTGCTTTCTCTGAGGCCCTCCAAGCCCCTGCTTCCAAGCATATGCTAATAGGCCCATTGCTTTGCACCTTGGACATTCTAGGAGGAAATGGATGAGACACTTTGACCCTTCGAGGCCCATCCTCAAGATGCTGAGCCAGTCTTAAGTAGGCAAGGTCAGAGGACACAATGTCCTGTTCAGAGAGGTTGCCGTTGAGCTGGATGGCACTTTGGGATGCTGTAGGCATTTCTACCAGGGACTTGCTGGCTGTGAGTCTCTTCCTTTTGAAAACTGGGAAGTGCTTCCTGAGACTGGGGGAGGTTTGGATCGCAATGTTCCGAAAGCCCCCTGCCTTCTGGGATCTGGGGAAGGAGAGTGAGTAAGTGGGGAGGTGATGGTGCCTGGAGGCTTGAGTCTTGCCCATCGCTGCTGGGTCCTCAGAAGTCTGGACGTCAGCCTCAGCTAGGCCAGGTGGAGTCTTACTGGTCCCATCTTCCTTGAATCGAACCTGTTGAGATTTGCTCCTGCGGTGGTGAGGTTGCTTCACAAACTCCACTGACTCTAGGCTGTTACGCTTTAGAAGCACAGGCCGCACTTTCATATTTTGCTGGGCCATTGAGCCTCAGTTGAGAGGATTGGGACCATACACTTCTCTGGGGCACATTTCCTTAGGTCTTTGGAGCAGCATCTGATGATGGCATCTCAGACATGGAGATCTGCTAGCCAGGATGAAGTGGTCCTCTCCTCCGTGTATGGGAAGCTCTGTTGGCCATTCCCAGACAGTAGATTCCACTTGAGAGCTAGCTGTAATGCTCCCCCTGCAGTTAAAATACTATTTCATTGTGGTGATAATTGCCACTTAGATAAACAATGAGTTAGGCTAATCATTAAACATCTGATCTACCAAGAGAGCTGGTGGGCTGTTTATCAAGAGAGGCTGGCAGGCGGTTCTGATCCCGGAGGAAGCTTGCTGTCTTGAACAAAAAGACAACAAAAGTACCATTTAGGGGATAGCGCCAGACTCCCAGGGTGTGAATTCCAAAAGAAACCTGCTACGTCTGGAACATACAGCTTCCTTTCCCGGAGCATCAGTTGCCACTGTAAAACTACAGGAAACTTAAACACATCTTCTTTCCATAGCATGTAAGCGGACAGGGAAATCAGTGACCTGGGGGTTGGCTTTTTTGATGATACATGATGCCCCTAAGGGAACATTCCCATTTGTGTCAATCACAAGTTCCTCCTGTGAGGCCATTGTTTTCTTTCATGCTGTTTCCCTTTTCGTCACAAAACTCAGTGCTGTGTGACCAGGACAGGATTGAGGCATCCGAGGGCATTCAGAGGGCAGAATCCCTGTCGGAGTGTCTTGGCTGAAGTTCACATGCAGGCAAAGTGAGCCATGTCTGCAGCCTCTGGGAATTTGAGTGAGAAATGAGCTCACTGGGCCCCGGGGGTGGGGGTCTGAGGCCTGGCAGTCCTGCCAGCAAGTAAGGAGCGTCTGAAAGGGCAGAGAGAACAGTTGTAACTCAGAATGAAGTTCAGACCTGGGTTTCTCTCCAAATACCAGCACCCTGGCTTTCGAGTGCTTTTGGTGGGTGCTCTAGGAGCAAGTCAGCGGCACCGCCCCTCTTTCCAGCCCCCTGGTGGGGCACCCACCTGGTGGCCACAAGGCCTGGGAACCCAACGCCTGCCTGCCTGGACCATTTCCTCCTCCCATCCACTCCCAGGCACCACTCATCCAGCTCCTCTTCAGCTTTGCAGTCCCAGCTTACGTTGACACTTCCTCTGGGAGTGTTTCCAAGGACTCCTCCCTCATACACAGCTTCAGCGCTAGACCACAGCAGGACCCCTGTGATACCTTCTCAGCACATCCTTCATCATACAAACTGCAGTGGTCCTGAAATAATCATTTGTGTTTGCATTTATTTAGGTGTGTCTTCCCCACTAACCTGTAGGCTCCAGGATGGCAGGGAATGGAGCCTTTTTTTTTTTTTTTTTAACTGCTTGGGTATTTCCAGCCTGCTTCTAGGCTCACTTTGGGTGTACAGTGAGCATTTGTTGAAAGAGTGAATGGCTGAAAAAAGGGTCCCCTGGAAGAAAAGGAGGCCTGGGCATAGTGCGGAGGTCCTAGGGCCTCCTACCTGTGCGACGGGGTGCTGAGTTCCCTCCGCTTTGTAACATTTACTTAAGGACAAGATTTTCCCCTAATGTCTTCATTTTTCGTTTGCTTCCCAGGAGATAAATGTGCATAAAATTATCCATGGAAGGTATACTTTGTAGTAAAAATAGTTACCATTTTTTGAACACTTACTTTTACCATACTGAGGGCTTTGCATGCATTAATCATGAGAGCTTGCATTTACTAAGTGCTTACTAACATGCCAGGTGCTGTTTTAAGCACTTTCCAAGCTATAATTCATTCATTCCCTACCATAGAAAGGTGGATACTATCATTTTCCCCATTTTACAGTGAAGGTGAGGCCCAGAAAGTTTAAGTAACTTGCCCAAGGACACACAGCTAATGATAGCAGCGTCTGAACTTAGTCTGTGCTCTTCACCTCGACACTCCATTGCCTCTCCAATATTGCATCATCTCACTTAATCCTTAATCCTAAATCTATGAGCGCTGGAACTCCCGTTGAACTGAGGAGGAAACGGAGGTTCAGAGAGGTTAGTACTCAGTGAAAGAGCTGAGATGTGAGCCTGGGAGTTCGTGATTCCAAGGCCTGAGCTTTTATCCCTGAGGTTTTGAAGTTGTCCCCTTGGGGTCTTCCTGGTCTATAGGTCAGGTTATATCTGTGGTTTGAGAAGAATTTGAAGGCCTGTGCAGGTCTGGATAGGTGCAGGGGACTGTCCCCTGGCCTTGCTCTGGCAAAGAAAATCTGTTTTCTCTAAGTCCACTGGATCCCATGGCACTGGGATGAGGCAAGTTTGAATGCTGCCTGGGTTGACCAAAGGATTTTAAAGGAAAATAAAAGTGCTAAGTATTGGGGTGTCTTTGATTGAGTATTCTGTCTGTGGTATCCAGCCAGGAATTATTAGATAATGCCCATGGCAATTTTGGCTTTCCAGACTCCCAGCTACCTTGAGAAAGTCTGACTAAGCCTGTGGGGCTGCAGCCCTTGAGTGGCAGATCTAAAAGGGAATAGGATCTATCTGTAATGCTAATGAGTTATCAAGTTGTCCTGAGGCCCTACAATGACTCCTCATATTCCGAATATACTTTAGACCTGTGTTAAAACCCCTGTCCCTTCCCGGCTAGAGGATTTGGGGTAATACTCATCCTGTCTGAGCCTCATTTCTTTTTTCATCTGTTAAAATGCAGGTGATGCTCATAGCCTAGACACTCACAGGTATGTGAGTTTGATGGGAGAAGTCAATGAGACATTTATGCAAATCTCTCAGCACAAAGCTCGGCCTGCAGTAAGCAGTCAGTATGGGTTAGCTATTGCTGTTCATGCTGTCCTCTTCATCTGTAGCCAGGTTTCCTTGTTGTGAGTGCCAGAACCACTGTCTGCAGCTTTTTCAGAGCAGATAGAACCACTCTTGGGAGAGAGGAAGGACAGAGTTTGGTGGAACTACCTCATCCTTACCTCGCCTGTCTGAAAAGCAAGGCTGGCTTCTGGGAGCTGCATCACCCGCTACTCTCTGGGAAGATAGCCCTACTGGTGATGAGTTCCCTCCTCACTCAGCACGACAATCCCAAACAACTGCACTTTTGCAATCAGTTTCATGTTTCAATGACTGCAGAATTTTTAGGTCTGGAAAAATTCAGTAGTCTATCCCCTTATTCCATGACTAAGTCCTCTTTGCATCATCCTCTGCATGCAGCAAGTAAGCTACCTGGTTACCTGTAGTGACAGGGAGCTCACTATTTAATCTCATAGTTGATAATAATTATTAAAAAAATTTTTAATGTTTGTTTATTTTTGAGAGAGAGAAAGAAAGACAGAGCAGGGAAGGGGCAAAGAGAGGGGGAGACAAAGAATCCGAAGCAGGCTCCAGGCTCTAAGCTGTCAGCACAGAGCCCACTGTGGGGGTCAAACTCATGAACTGCGAGATCATGACCTGAGCTGAAGTTGGATGTTTAACCGACTGAGCCACCCAGGCTCCCCAATAATAATTATTAATTGTAGCAAATATGTATTAAAAACTTATTATAACCAAGCACTATGTTAGCGCTTGACATTTAACCCTTAAAATGGCCTTCTGTATGTGATCTCCATTCTGCAGAATGAGCAATTAAGACTTGTGAGGTTAAGTCGCCTGCCTGAAACTGCACAGCCCATACCCTTAATGTTTGTGCTGCAGAGCCTAGATGTTTGTATGTCTACTGTTGTAGATTTCTTTGCCTAATTGTCCACTGTTTTCTCCCTCTCCTTAACTATTCATTAGCTCTTCATTCTGGGTGACTTAATTCACTTAGGCTACAACTGGCTGAAGCTGGTTTTCATAAGAGCTAATGTTTAGTGTACACTGAATATGTGACATCGTATAGGTGTTTTTAATTTACTGTAGTCCTTAATGCTCACAACAATCTTAGAGGCAGATGCTATCTGTCCCTAATTTTATAAATGAGGACACTGATGCACATGAGGTTAAGTGATTTGCCTTGTCACTCACCTGGTAAATGATGGAGCTGACATTTGAATCCAGGGACTGATCCTGGAGCATGGAGTCCTAACCACTGCTCCTTCCAGGAAGATTTCATTTCCTCCGCTATTTCCTTCTAAAAGTCAGCCATTATTCTAGTTTAACCCTTCTTTTTTCTTTTTCTTTTTTAAAGTGTTTATTTATTTATTTTCAGAGAGACAGAGAGAGCGATTGGGGGAGAGGGGGAGAGGGGGAGAGGCAGAGAGAGAAGGGAATCCCAAGCGGGCTCCACATCTGTCAGTGCAGAGCCTCATGTGGGGCTCAAACCCGCAAACCGTGAGATCATGACCTGAGCAGAAAATAGGAGTCGGAGGCTTAACCAACTGAGCCACCCAGGTTCCCCTAGCCTTGCTTTTTCTACAGAAAATTTATGTACCCTTTCTTTTGATCTTTAAAAACAGTTGGTTTTCCATTTTTAAAGATATTACATGTTCATTGTAAAACTTAAATTTTGTATATAATCAAAAAAAAAAAAAAAAAGGAAGGAGGGGCGCCTGGGTGGCTCAGTCGGTTAAGTATCCAACTTCAGCTGAGGTCTTGATCTCACAGTTTGTGGGTTTGAGCCCTGCATCCAAACAGAGCCAGGAGCCTGTTTCAGATTCTGTATCTCTCTCTCTCTCTCTCTCTCTGACCCTCCCCTGCTCACGCTGTCTCTCTCTGATTCTCAAAAATAAAAATAAAAAACATTAAAAAATATTTAAAAAAACACCTGAAATAGCGTGAAAGAGCAACTATGCATCACTGATTTGGTAAAGTTCATTCTCTGCATCTTGCTGATAACATCTGCACATTATTGCATGCATATTGCATACACTTGCAGATTTACAGAAAGCCTTTTTTTTTTTTTTTTCACTGAACAGCATGGAAAATTTTCCACATTATAGCATATAGATTCACACCATTCTTTTAGGTAGGCTAATAGGACTCTGTTGTCCTATTGTCTGGTTATGCTATGATCTATTTAAATAGTATTTGTGTGTGTGAATATTTACATTGTTTCTAAATTGTTGGTTATATTAATGCTGTCAATAAAATTTTTTAAGTATATGTATCTTGGAATATTATTTCCTTGGAACAAATTCCTAGAACAAGAATTAGTAGGTCTAAGTACTCATAGATTTTACATTTTATTGATATTACCCCTTTTCTTCCAGAAAGTTCTACCAATGTCCAATCCCACCCTTACTGCATGAAAAGGCCTTTTTATCAGAGTCTCTTTGTCACTATGTTTGGTCAGTTTCTGATGATTTTTTTCAGAGCATAGTTTGCCAACCCCTGTCAATAAAATGGGAAAGAACTATATCTCATTCTTATTATGGAATTTATTTAAGATTGGGCATTTTTCCATATTTTATTGGTTTTATACTACATTTGGAATTAAAAGTTGAAAATGACAATTCAAATAATTAAGTTAATGTGGAAACTGTTGTGTCCTAGACATAACCTAAGAAGCTTAGCAAAATATAAAAATTTCCACTTTAAAAAATTGCTTGTTTATATTCAGTTCTTCTGCCCCCAGTGCCCATCATGACCTTAGCACAGTTATGTCCTGGATAGTAAAGCTGGTTAAAGGGAATGACTCTCTGGAGCCCTCAGGTCTCACAGGCTCCTAGCTGACCATTAACTGATAGTGAATTCCCTAGGCCTTAGTGGTTAGGGATTAATTAATATCTTGTCCAGAGCCCAGAGATATCACTCCCCAGAGATAGTAGCAGTTGTCTGTTGCATGCCTGGTGGCTGGGAGTTATTGCTGATCTCTGCAACACTTTATTCTTTCCTCCCTTGATTATTGACTTATTGAACACACACTGATTCCTTATGTTCCAGCCATGCCTTTGGTCCTCTTTAGACAGTCCTCATGAAAGAAGTGTCCAGTTAGTAGGGATAGAAACATTTAGTACAAAAGTTCTAGGTCGGAAGCTTTTCTCTAGAATAGACTCCTGGTTCTCTTCTCTGGCAGGTAATTAGGCTATACAGTAAAGGGTTAAGTGCCTAGGCTTTAGCTGATGACTGACTGGGGGTAGAATCTTCCATTTTCTCACTGTTGACCCGGAACAAGTGATTTTGGCCTTCATAAAATCACAGAGCTTTGTGAAGATTAAATGAGATTATCTATATTAAATGGTCAGTACAGTCAATGTGAGCTCATCAGAGAGGTCCCAACTTGAGACCATGGGATACTGGTGAGTGGGCCTTGGCTCACCTCCTTTTCCTTGGGAGAGTAAACTTCAGGTAAACATAGAGGAGGAAATGTAGATACAGCATTCCCAGGAATCTTGTCCATTTCCCTGCCACTTCCACACTTTCTGTACCACTTTGGCATGACACTTGTCTCCCTGTGCCATGATTATCTGCTGACCTTCAGCCTCCTCAACTAGACTGCAGGCTCCTTGAAAGCAGAAGGTGGTCATAGTCCACTTTCAACCTTTGGCCCCTGTCTCCAGCTTGACATGGAACTGGTGTTTACTTCTTGTCAAAGCAATGAAAATAATCCATATTACCTAATTAGCCTTAGCTTCTATGGCATAGAATAGTTGTCATGGAATAAATATTTGTGCAACTAGTTAATTAATTAAGAGCAAATTAATTCACTTCCAAATTGCTTTCACTTTTAATGATATATTATCCATTATATATCATCAGTAGGTCTCTGGGACAAATGAAATGTCTGTCCTTTAGTGGGACTGTATTTGCTATATTTATGACTCAGATTGAATTTGGTTAAGCTTTATTGAGAACACATTATAACCTGGGCACCGTGATAAACGCGGTGGAGTTTACAAAAAAGAGAAATACTTGATCCCCATTGAAGCACTAAGGAGGTAGCTGATAATGGCACCTCATATGGAATGAGTCCCTTGGAAGTGGTACAAAATGTTGTACAGAGTTGGGAATGACTTAGAAGAAGGCATTCAGTTCATTTTATATATTCAAATCCTGCTTCAAGTATCAGGGGACTTTACATTTTAAATAGGGTTAGACTCTATCCTCTAGGCCAGGAGTCAGCAGGTTTTCCTCTCTCACTCTCAAAGGGTCAGATAGTAAGTATTTTCAGCTTTTCTAGCCATATGATCTCTGTTGCAACACTTCCAACTCTGCTGTTATGGCTGGAAAACAGTCACAGACAATATGTCAACAATGGCTGTGACTGTATTGCAGTAAAACTTAATTTATAAAATAAACAATGGAACAGATTTGGCCTGAGGGACGGGGCATAGTTTGCCAACTCCTGCTTTAGGCAATGGGGAGCCACTGGTGATTTTTGAGCAAGGGGTGCTTAATTAGGTTTTTGTTTTTCAGAAGAGGCTCTATTTGCTGACACATTGCCATCTCCCTTCTCTTTCTGTACTTAGAGTCAGTAATAATAGCCCTTACTATTTATACCATACTTTATCACTTACAAAGCATTTTCAAATCCCATGTAATCCCTACTAGGAAGGTTGGGAAACATTACCCCTGTTTTAAAGAAGAGGAATCAGTTCCAGAATAATTAGATGACTTGTCCTAAGTCACAGAGGTAGAGCTGGAACCTAAGCTCCCTTGGTGTCAGCTGGGATCTAGTAGAGAGCACCAGTCCCCACTCTCCCACCCCCACTCCATTTGGACGGCCAGATGTCTATTTTATGTGTTGGTCACTTTCGGCCAGCTGAAGGATACATTCGTAAAAGGAAGGAATATGTCTTATATTCCTTTTATAATCCGGAAAGTATGAGGCATAGTGCTGAATTTTTGGGGAGTCACTTCAAAAATAATTATTGATCACTCCTCACTGGATCTTGTGGTTCTTCACATCAAAGTTTAGATTCCCTTCCATTTATATTCAGTTAACTGCTTGGTCAAATCTGTTGGTGTGCATTACTGCATACCTGTCTGAAATTAAAAAACTAATGTTTGTGGCCCAAGTCTTTGTCTTTCCAATTAAGAACTGCCCCAGCAGCCTTCTCAATAAGGAACAAAGAGTTGGAACATTTTGGGGGTCTGTCTGAATCTGCATTTTCCCCCAAATGGTCAAGAATCCAAAAGGAATTGACTTTCTTCTTGCCTTCTGGAACACTAAGCATAGGTGTATGTGGGCAGAGTTAGACACCAAAAGGTGAGGTTAAGATCAAAACTCATATATTTGGAGTTTAGAAAGGTATTGGATATGTAGTGATCATGAAATCTTTTTCTCATTTTTCAATGTGTCATGTTTGACCTTTTCTCACAATTTCTACTATTTATACCCGTCTCCACCATCTATCATCCGTACCAACAAAGAGAGGTCTCCATTTTCACCCCCTTTACCATCCATCCACCACATAGCAGCCAGAGTGATCTTTATAAAATTTAATCAGATCACATCAGAGCCCTTTTTGAAACTCCCCAAAGATACTTTACTGAATTTAAAGTAATGTCCAAACTCTACAAAATCTGCAAGAACCTATATCATCTTGCCTTGCCTACCTTCCTGAATCCATCTCATGTCAGACCACTTTTACTCTTGCTGTCTATGACTTGGATCCCCTAGTCCTGGACATGCCAGATTTATTTCTCTCATCTGGCCTTTGCACTGGCTGTTCATTTTGTCTAGATTGCCCTTCTCCCAGATCTTTCCAAGGCTGGTCTCTTACTGATGAAGCCTCAGCTCCAAGAATGTCCTCTCTAAGAGGCCCTCCCTTATCTCTTCTCCATCCTCCATGTCCTTTGTGGCCAGTACCCTGTTTTACTAGCTTGTTTACTTATTTGTTGATTGTCTGCATCCCCGTTTATTAAGAACCTCAATAAGCATCTGTTGAGTGAATGACCAAGTGAATTCTTATCATTGGAGTCTTTAAGGACTCATACAACCTTAGAAATACAACAGAGAGCTTTACAACTTTAGACTTTGGGGAGCATCTCATTCAATGACTTTCAAATCTTTAGCAGTGAAATCATATTTCTGAATCCAAGCGTAAGTTCAATCCCAATATCTGAGACAGAATAAAGCTAAACTGTTCTAGAAAACAGGGGATGCAGTGCACCCCCAGTCACTCTGAGCCACACTGGAATCTTGTGGCTCCAAACTAGCCCAAGTTGAAAGCCACTGAATCAGACCCCTTCATTCTACATATGGGGAAGCTGAGACTCTGAGAAGTTCTCTTCTACCCATAAACTCTTCAAGAAGAAAGGGTTTGTATCCCAGCTCCCAGCGTGGCTCCTGGCACAGAGCAGGAGCTCAGGGAACATGTGCTGAGCTATTCAAGTGACATACTGAATTGAAGGCAGAAGTGGAACTGGATGCCAATCTGGAACCTCTGTTCTCTAATGCAGCAGTGAGGATGGTGGAGGGACCATGGCTTCCATCTGGTTCAGGTTCAAGTGCCTTACTTGGAACCAGACCTAGTGGACGAAACCAGCTTCAAGCTCCCAAAGACCTCTCACATGGATGAGGAATGCCGTTATTTTGTACCACTCCAGCGCTCTGATTACATTTATCAAAGAAAACAGGGAAGATAGTATTGTCATCGCCCTCTACCTCCTCTTCATTCTTAGTCTCCTTCTTCTCCCTGCTATTCCTTTTTGTAAAAAAGTAGAAAATGTTTCAGGCATGCAAAACAGCATAGAGGAGAGTGCAATGAACATAACAAACACTGTAAAACCACAGCCTCATTTCAAAAGAACATGTTACCAGTCCAACAGAAACCTTTCTCCTCTGTTCCTTCTCCTCTCTCCTTTTATTCCCTTCTCCTGCCTTCCTTCTGTCTCCTCCTCTGTTTACTCTCGCCCTTCTCTCCCGATGTCTCTCCCCGTCTCCTCCCCCAACCTCTTTGCCTTTGCCACATTTCTTGACCCCTTCTGCATCACATTTCTCCCTCTTTATCCTTGTCCCCTTTTCCTTTTCTTCTCTTCCTCATTAGTCTCTTCTCTTGCCTTCTTCTCTCCTGCATCTTTAATAAGTGCTTGTGGGTCAGTGACTCATTCATTTGGCTGTTCAGTATAGGAACTCCATATCTCTTGGAACTGCCTATCCTACAAACCGTAGGGTACCTGCCCTTACAAGGATAGTTCTTTGGTCCACATGTCCTCCTGGCTAGAGGTACTGGGTGCTTCTGCGGCTACTTCTGAAAAGTCGCCTCCAGTTTGCCTTCTCTAGGGTAAAAGTTTTCCTACCATCAGATGCGAGTAATGGCCAGTTTGTCCACCTTTTTCTCATAGAGGAAAGAGCAATAGCCCAATATGTCTTTATATTTTAGCCATCATTTCCAGAAGGTTTTTCTGATATCTCTCACTGCAGTTCTATTTCTCTGCATCACTAGGAACATTTTTCTTGCCACTTTTTAGGTTGTAGTCTTTTACCTTTAAATAATTTTATTTACTCTCCTGAGACCAGATGCTGGGAAGGCTGTCTGCTCAGACATATGGAAGAATCTAGATCCTTTTGGATTTATCAATCATTAGACAAATAACTCTATGTGTCAGATGGAAGTGAGAGGTGTGCAAGTTTCAGTGGTTATGTGTCACCTTCTCCATCAGCTCAAGTCCAGGAAAGCCAACAAATAGGCCAGTGATTTGCATTCCTGTAAATAGACTCATTCATAGGGTAGAGTTGGCTTGGGTCATTTCTAGGTTCTTTTTCAATGTTGAGATGTCAACACTTCCTCGTTTAGTATGGGAGAGGGGTACAGAGACAGTAGAAGTAGGCTGGAAACTCCTCCCCTATTATTACCACCTTCTTTTGTTTTGTGGCACCTGGGAACTCTGTTTCCTTGTTATTTAGTCTCAGTTACACTTGGTAACTTCATCCTCCAGATTATCTACAGCTGTTAGGAATAAATTGGAAAAGTCTTCCCATTCCAAAGAGATTTATGCTCCTGTGTAAACCAGTCCAACATATTTGGTTGACTAAAATGCTTGTACTTACACTAAAATAAGTGGCTCCAGTGACCCTTCTACTCTTTAGTAGAAATGCTAATGGTTTCAAAGTGTTTTCAGATTTACCAGCCAATTTTGGCCTCACAGTAAGTCCTTCTAAGACCAGGCATTATCACTTCCATTTTGAAGATGAGGAAATTGTGGGAGGTAGGAGAAGGATTTGCCCAAGATGAGTGTGGTCTGGCAAGACCCAAGGACCTGAAATCTTTATTAGATCAGAGAGCTTCCCTGGGGCCTGGAAGAAATTGAGTGCCCACCAGAGGTGCCTTGGGTGGGGGCCGAGAGAAGTGCCTATACTCTGGACTTGCCAGGGATGCCCACCCCTGACATACACACACACCACACACCTATCAGGGACAGTTGTCAAGCCCTGGACTCTGCAGTGCTCCGTCCACTCTGGTACTGCAATGCATTGGCTGGCAACTGCAATGAAGGCTTTTCCACTTCTGGATCCCTGCCCACACTGCAGAATTTTAACAAGGAGAAGAGAAGGGGGAGGTACTTTATGGTCTGATCTAATCACAGATGAACTGCGAGCTCAGTGGCAGCAAGCAGTTGCAGAAACAGAGGACTCCAGAGCTATTAAAGAGCCCACCCTTCATTTCTGAGATGAGCAAATGGTGTGTCCAGCCAGTATCATGTGTGGCACATAGTAGGTACTCAATAAACAGTGGACACCACCATTCTTTTTTTTTTTTAATATAATTTATTGCCAAATTGGCTTGCATACAATACCCAGTGGACACCACTGGTCTTATTTTTACCATGACTACCATTATGCATTGGGCTTCAGGTCGCACAGAGCACAAAATTCTAGGACATGAAAGTCCTTGCTGGGGGTGGTGGCAAATCTCCAGTAATATTAAGGGTAGAATTAATAAAAATGAAGTTTCAAGAGAAAATGCTATTAAATGTCTCCTCTCATTTTGTTGTTGTTCTTTGTTAAGCTATTTTTCATTTGTTTGTTGTTTCTCAAGGAACCAAGATGTTTTCTGTGTTGTTTTGTGGTCCATTTCCTTCTCACTCCTTCCTGGTCCTCTATTACAGGGACCTCAGACTATTGCTGAAGCCAATGTCCTTTTCTTGTCTCTTATATGCTCCCTGCCAGTGCTAGTTGTGAAACCCTGTCTGCTTCCCATGCAAATCACAGGCCATTGAGGACACCTTTCATTCCCTCTCACTTGGTGAGCCCATGGTGTTTGCCTAAGAACAAAGATTTCCTGTGAAGTACCTCACAAAAGCATACAAGCTCACGTTTAAGTATCTTCTCTCCTCTTCCTTTCTTCTTTCCTTCTCTTCCTTTCTTTCCCTTTTCCTCCCCTCCCTTCCTTGCAAGGGTAAGGATATATGGACAGAGGGCCAGGCATCATCACACCCAGCCCGGCCCCTTTCTCACCCTCCGGGGTAGAAAATGGAAAAAGACACCGAGCTGGGTGCATGCATCCCTTTCTTGAAGGTTCAGGGGCTCTTCACTCTTAGCCATCTGCACTCAGCCAAGTCTTCTCACCCCCTGCCTCCCTGCCACGACCTAGCCTGGAGAGAAGCAGCCTCCTCTGATCTTGGAGATCCCCCAGTGCCCCATGCATTGCTTAGACTCTAGTCACTGGGGGTCTTGCCTTCCCTCTACATCACCAACTCTAACCACAGCCCCGAGGAGTAGGGGTGACTTCCTGTCTTCTGATGAAGATGGGAAATGAAATACTTTTTCTAATATGGTGAGAACTTTTTCCCATAAAGAGTTATTCCCATGTTTACACCTATATTGCCGAATGACCTAGAACAAGTTACCTAATCTCTGTGAACTCAGTTTCCTTCTGTCAGAATGAGAGGAATAACTGGCTCATATAATTAAGTATCTGGCACATAATAGGTATAGTAAGGATCAGCCAGAGGACCTCTTGGCTTTTATCTTCCTTCTTTCCTGTTTCCTGGCCTGTACATTGTTCCCTGATTGTCCCACCTCACCCTTGTCTTGCCTGGACACGAACCTTTATACAAATGATACGGTTCTCAAGCCAGGACCTGGCCACCCTCCATGATCCCAGCTGGGCCCGTGCCTGGGGCTGTCTCTCTGTGTCCCAGTCCTGTGTTTGAGCCTGGCTTGCTGGACAGGGGAACAGGATTGGAAGAAGTACCCAGAGGGTGAGACAATGAAGGAGCCAGCCACCACCGCTGCTGGGGGCAATAGTGAGCAACTCCTCAAAGCCCACGTCAGTATTCCCTAGGATGAAATCCAAAACCTTCTGGGCCCAGAGTTGATGTGGAATGGCTTGAAGTCGTCTGATAATTTAATTAGTGTTGCACAGTGGACAAGGACATACATTTTGACGATGGACAGTCTAGGTTTCAAACTGCCTCTGCTATTTTCTGAATCTATAATATACGGTAAATTTACTTAACCTCTCTGTGCTTCAGTTTCCCCATCTATAATATGTGCCTAATAAATATTACCTCATAGAATGACTGTAAGGTGAAGTCACACTTGCAACACATTCAGAAAAGTGCCTGTCAGGGCAGAGGCACTTAATAAATGTTGGATCCTTTTATCGTTACTAGTATCATTACTATTGGCATCATCATCATCATCATCATCATCATCATCATTATCAAAGTGTGAGAACCAACAAATCTGCTGCACATAGTGAGTGAGAGAATTGATTGACAAAATAGAAGTGGATGATAGATAAAATTTATCTATTGATAAAATAGAAGTGGAGATAATTTACCTAAAACTAGATACAGTAAAACTGAGAGTAATAGTAATTGACAGGAGCTAGGAGGCTAAAACTAAAATTAGGTAAGAGGAGAAAATTCAAGCATAAACTTTAGTGTGAGCTTCCTAGTAAGCCATAGCCAAAAGGGAAACCCAACGAGACATGTCATTATTGTTACTTAGTGCTGGGAAGTATATAATTTCATCACTAGAGACTTCAGCTGTAAGAAAAACTTATCACAAGAGAATCAGGTGTCACCTTTTGGCAGCAACCCAGCCTACATCCAGCCCAGCCCCTTTCTAATCCTCCGGGGTAGAAATGGAAAAAGGCACTGAGCTGGGTGCATGCACCCCTTTCTTGAAGGTTCAGGTGCTCTACACTCTTAGCCATCTGCACTCAGCCAAGTCTTCTCACTCCCTGCCTTGCCGCCACCTAGCCTGGAGAGAAGCAGCCTCCTCTTACGCTGGAGCATATGAAATTTTTTGTAAACCTAAAACTTCAGGCCCACACTCCAAGAGAAAAGGTAATTCTGATGAGATTTCAATGGTATCACAGTAAAAATGGTTGAAGGAATGTGAGCTGTTTAATCCAAAAAAGAGAAATGGTTGGGGGAACTTGATGTTCCCTTTGAAGATTTTGCCAACAGGGAAGTAGCACTGTTCTGTGATGTTTCTGAAAACAGAACCAGAACTCCTTCATGGGATACCTCAAGAGTGCAAACCAAGTTTCAGCTAAAGTCATAAATTCACCCAAACTCAAGTAATCCAACAGTACAGTGCCCTGTGAGGTCCCTGTCCATGCAAATGTTGTCTAGATGGCCACCTTCAGGCCCATATGAGAAAGCTCACTGCACTGTCAGGGAGCATAGGGACGAGTCCTAAATCCCAGGCCACTTTCCTCCTCTCCAGGTTTATCTAAGATAGGAACAGACTCTCAAATGAAAGAAAGAAAGAAAGAAAGAAAGAAAGAAAGAAAGAAAGAAAGAAAGAAAGAAAGAAAGAAAGAAAGAAAAGAGAAACAAGCTTATCTCCCTTGAACATGGATTAACAACTCTAACAAAAACCATCCCCTACAAAGCTACATACTTAGAAATCAAGGGGTAGCCTGGCTACAAACTCGTTTTTTAAAATTATTATTTAAGATGAAGAGTATTAGGAAATCATTTGTCCAAGTAATTGTCAGTAGATTTGGGGAGACATTCTCCTTGTTGGAAGTGACTGCGTTACCTGCTGCCAGCCTCCTCTGTGTGTCCCATTTGCAATCAGCACGAGCAAGTATGCATCGCCCAGACTCCCACAGCTCCACACCAGCCCTCCTCCCTCTGGTCACTCATCACCTGGGCTTCTGTCCTTTCCTTTCTCAGTAGGACTCCTTTGGGCAGAGTCATATTTTACTCAGCATCAGATGAACAGTTTCTATGGAGAGCTTGGCCCATAGTGGACAATCTGTGGCGTAGGGTGAGGACCATGGGTTCTAGAGCCTGACAGCCTGGGTTTGAATTATGGCTTTATCATTTACTAGTTTCTGAGCTCTTTGCAACTCAGTTTCCTTACTTGTAAAATAGGATTGATCTGAGTACCGTCTCCATACACAGTCATATACACACAAACACAATTGTAGTGTAAATTAAATGAGAAAATAAAAGTTAAGCTTTTAGCATAGTGGTTGCTTTATCATATCAGGGGTTGGGAAACTATTTCTATCAAGGGCCAGATAGTAAATATTTGCAGCTTTCAATGCCATGTGGTCTCTGTTACAACCATTCAAGTCTGCCATTGTAGCATGAAAGCTCCCATAGATGATAATACGTAAGTAAATTTGCATGGTGGTATTCCAATAAACCTTATTTGCACAGACGGGTTTTGGGCAAGATGCTTGCTAATCCCTGTAATTATATGAAACAGCAAGTCAGATGACCCACATGGCAAATTTAAGCAACCACAGAGGCTAATGGGAAGAAATGAAAGGTGGTAGAATGATGGTTTCAGTGGTGCAACGTAGTGGTTAAGAACTCAGGTTATAGAGTCAGATAGATCTGGGGTTAAATCTGGTTTCGATGAATGGTGTAAACTCTCTGAGCCTTGGCTTCCTAATATGTAAAATGCAAAATGGCAAGTAAATGGGACCTATCTCAAATGGCTGATATGTGGATTAAAAGAGATAATGAGACATAGTGCCAGGCACATAGTAAGAGCTCAATAAATGTCATCAATCAGAATGATGATGACAAAGTGACTGTTGATCTTAACTAAATCAAATTGAACAATGGCCTCTCCTTTCCTCAAGGATGCCCAGAGAGTATGACTCATTAGGTAGAGCAAGGGCTTTGGATCCTGAGAGTCCCTGGCACCCTGCCTCGAGCCTTCTATTTTATTGTCTGTAAATAGGGCCAGTACTCCCAGCTTTCTCCCTGCAGAGGCAGCTGTTAGGGGACCATGGAGGGAGATCCTGCCCACCCTCTCCCTAGAAATATGATGTCAAGCCAGTATAAAAATCAATGATTGCAGTCTCCATGTGTGTCAGAAATGAGCTTTGACATTTTAGCCTTTCTCTCCCCAAGTGGATCTGAGGATAGCAGGGCCAAAAGTCCTGTAATGGAGAATGTGAATTTTTGTCCTCAGCTGTGAAGAGCCACTTGGAGACTCAAGATTGGAGCAGGTCTGGGAAGGCCGTTGGATTAGATTGCTTTTGCTTGGTTAGTGTCCTGGAAATGGACCTCTCTGCATATCACATTTTGTTCGGAGAAGATATTGCTATCAGAGGTGAGGCTCACAATGTTCCTTTCCACTCCTTGTTGACGCATGAAGACTGCCTAACAAATGGGTCTCCCTAATGTTCATATCATGCTTGTTTTTTTTAACTCTAGAAGTTTTTATTCCATACTTTTTTTGTATCAGGTTTCTTAGAAAAAAAAATTTGGACTCTTACAGCACCAACTACTGCTATCAGGCATCCCTTCCTTCATCATATACTAATTGGTATTGATTTTCAATTTATGTCGTCTCTCTCTGCTATGTTCATGGGATTCTCACAAGATGTCCAATTTTTTTTCAGCCCTAGAAATCACAAAGTCACCTTCCCTTCCTCCTTGCCTCCCTCCCTTCCTTCTCTCCTTTCTCTCTTCCAATATACTTCTGCCTAAGCACTTACTGTGTGCCCTGTGCACCAAACACCATGCTGGGCATCAGGAGTACCTTTAAGTTCTCAAGTCTAAAGGCTGAAATGGACAAGTTACAGACAGTATGGTTAAGAGGCAAGCTCTAAACAAGGTCAAGTTACTGTGAAAAGCCACCTTCAGGCTGCCTAACCCTGTAGCTGTAGTTGGGAGATGCTTCCCAGTGGAGGGAACACCTGAGCCTTGCCTTTACGGACGAGTAGGAATTCAAGTACATGAAGAAGAGGAAGCAGCAGACTCGATGAAGTTCCTAATCTAGACAGGAAAATGAATGTGTTCCTTCCACCTGAACTTGGTCATTGTGGCAGGGCAAGGACAAGTGGAAAATATCAGGAGAGGACTGGCTGGCAGGAGGCAGGGCATGGAGGATTCTGCAGGCCAAATACATCTTCTGGAGTTACTTTTAATATTTCAAGGCTTAGGTAAAGTGTACATTTATGAGGTAAACTTAAATGTCAGGTTTCTTTGTTTGGGCTATAATTATCTCAAAAATGTTGTCTCCTTTGTCCACTGTTGCTAATTAGAAGCTTTGATTAGCAGTTATACATGCCTTTAATAAAAAAAGAATGATAAAATCAGTTAACTATGAATATGTAATTATAAACTATGCTAAGTGTCTTGAGGAAAACACATGAGATCCTATAAGAGAATAATAGGGAGACTGAATTTCCGACAGGGGTAAGAGAAGTACTTTCTGAAGAAGCGACATTTACGTCCAGGAGGGATGGTTGACATTACCTAAGGGATTATCGAGATGGGCATGGAAAGAGAGTGCTCCAGGCAAAAGAGTACTATTCATACCAGCCTTGAGGCAAGAGGTGCTTGGCCTCTGTAACAACTAAATAAGGCCACTAGGGCTGGAGGAGCCTAGGGAGCAGGCCAAAGGTTGCCCTAAAGAAACAGACAGGAGCAATAATGTTGGTCCTGAAGGCCATGTTAAGTCTTTTGGAGATTGATTCTGAAAACAAGAAGATGATTTTGAGAGTTTTTTGTTTTTTTTTTTTTCTGAGAGAGAGAGACAGTGTGAGCAGGGGAGGGTCAGAGAGAGAGAGAGATATAGAATCTGAAACAGGCTCCAGGCTCTGAGCCGGCTGTCAACATAGAGCCTGATGCGGGGCTTGAACCCACGAACCATGAGATCATGACCTGAGCCGAAGTCGGTCACTTAACCAACTGAGTCACCCAGGAGCCCCGACTTTGAGAGTTTTAAGGTGTGTGTATTTGGGGTAGGGGGAGAGAAGGGAGACATGCAGAGAGGGGTGGGGGGAGACATGAGCACATTGGTGTTTTTAAATGATTTGTGTGGTTTTCCTGAGAAAAATGGGTTGTACAGAGACAAAAGTGTCGGCAGGGTGACAGCAAAGTGACTATTAAAGTCATCTGAGAGATGCAAGCAGTTGGACTAGGTAGTAATAATGAAGATGGTGTGAGTTAGATAAACTTAAAAACCTATTTTGGTTAAACTTGGTAATAGATTAGTTATTGGTGGTGGTAGTGAGGGGGAAATGATGTAGAGTGAGGAAATTAATTTGATTGGAGTTGACCTGAGTTGCAAAACAACATTTTGAGTCTCTTAGACTACTGGCTTCAACTGGGGTTTTCCAGGGCCACGTGAAGAGATTTTCTGGATCTTCTCAGCCATGGGCTGTGATGTGACTACCAAGTTTGCTTATATCTTTTGGTAAGGAACACACCTCCCTCTTCTATGTGGTGGCCAATTTGTGGAAGCATATGTCTCTGCGGGCAGTGATGTCTTCTCCTACTCTGATGTTTGGGAACATAAACAGTGTGCACCATCCCACATAAAGAACCACCCTTTGGAAGAGAAAGACTACCCAGATGCCCAATCAAGTAAACTGTTTGGTTCTCCAGCTCTCTATACAGGATTACTACAAGAGCCATGGTTCAGATGACACTGCACCTTGACTCACAGGGATTATGCTACACCATAGAAATACTAAAAAGACCAAGGAAAGCGCAGAAGAGAAATAAGAGGTTAGTCCAGGCATGTGTTAGCTCCCCCAAAAAGGAGCTAATAAACATGTAAGAAGTCTCATAGCAGTGAAGAGGCATGATATTAAGCAACATCACTCAGCACTTCCTAAGGACCAGGTCCTGTTTTAAAGGTTGTAAATGTGATTCCATTTAATCTTCACCACTCTGCATTTGAGCCCCCATTTTAGGAAGCTGAGGCACAGAGAAGTTGAATGACTTTGCTAGGCTCCCATAGCAGTAAATAGTACAACAGGGATTTGAACCAGATATTTGTATCAGAGATCATGCTCCTAGCTTCTGTGTTTAAGTGAGGTAGAATGGAAGACCCAAAGCAGAGAAGGCCTGGTTCTGAGCTAAGAAAAGTGGGAAATACTGAGTCTTAGCTGCTCTATAGGCTGTATGCTCCAGAGGTTCTGTGGTGCCATTTGGGAACTAAGATTTCCAGTGTGTTGCTGGGCATTTTATGGAGTAGAGGACCTCCTGTGAAGGTCTATTCCTATTCACATATATTTTCCCTCTTCAAATCCTTTCCAAGCACCCCTGATCTGCAGGAACTGGGACAGGTACTAGGGATACAGCGAGCCGAGATGCTCCCCTAGAGTTCACAAGGTACTAAAGAGTCATAAGAGAAAAGGGTTAATTTAAGTGCAATGTGATAAGTACCCACCATGAGGAAGTCATATGTTGTATGAGCCCACAGGAATGGTGTGCATCCTTGACACATTTTTGTGGTAGTTTGAGTGTGAAAGGCCATAGTAAGGGGATCTCTTCAAAGGAAGGGTCATCTAGTGTGCACATGTAAGATGAGTAGGGCTTAACTAGGTGAAGGGTTTGGAAGTGGAAGCCAGTGGGGCAGTGGGGGAGGGGAAGCACTTTTGGAAACACTAGACCCAAAGGCCTCTGAGTATGGGACTAGGATGGAGCAGGTTCTTGGAGGCACCAGAGGGTAGAAGGCACTCAGAGCAGGCATGAAAACAGAGGTAAGCCTGGAAAAAGGTCGATGGGTGCTATATCACATATGTCAGGGACTTTGGGTTCCACTCTGAGGGCAGTTAAAAACTTCCCATGGGCTTGAGAGACGGGGAAGGTAACACATTTTCTGGGACACTGGATCCTTTTTATGTTTCTTGGTTAAAGTGATGTGCTGATGGAGTGTTTGGCAAGAGGCCTGGTGATCTGGGCCCCAGGAAGTGGTTTTGTTTGGCTCTGAGGAGGGTTTTCCCTCTGAGACTTAATGGAAATTGTCCCTCCTGCTTTTTACATCGAGCTTGCCAAGTAGCTGAGATGTGTTTTAGTGTTTAGAGAGCTACTTATTCCCTGCCTATCAGCTACCTGTCTGTGGGATTTCTACCAATGCCTTCAAACACACTTTCAGATCTCCTTTCTAGGAAGCTTCTCTGTAACAGGCATTGTGGGGGGGATGCAGATGGACAGGGGGAGAACCTGTAGAGGAGGTGGGTGGAGAAGGGTGGGCAACCTCAGGAGCCCCCTCAGCTCATCCTTTCTCACCTACAAGAGGCCTTCTCCTATCGAGGGCTCGTCAGTCAATTAGGAATACTCCCAATCATTTGAATAGGCAGTGACAGTCTGATACAGACACCATGTGCGGCCACAGCTCACCAAGCATTAAGTATATTAGCCACATTGGAATTTCCTTCAGTAACACTTATGGAGATGATTTTGGCTTAATTAACCCCCCAAATCACTCCTAACAAAGATCCGTCTCCACATGGGAGTGTCTGCACAGAGGACTAGGGGCGAAGGTTACAACTGCTCCCCGTACAAAGCAGCTCAGTTATCGGCAAGGAACTGGCTTCTGGAACCAAGGAGGCCTGTGTTTGAACCCATGCTCTTCCACTTGCCAACTGTGTGGCCCTGAGCAAGCCACTGAAACGTTCTGACCGGACCTCAGCCACTCATTTACAGAACGCAGACACTCGTCGTAACCCTCTCTCTGAGCTGCGGCCAGAACCAGATGAGGCACCGGACAGAATTCAGTAAAATGAGATACCATTATCATTACCTTTTTTTTCTACAGTGGGTTTAGTAAGCGTTGCAAACCCACTTGCTTTCAGAGTAACTTAGGTGGGTGAAGCAGTCTGGGGGAAAAATTGGCAGAGAGAAATATGCCATCAAGGGGACAGTTACTGCTCAGCTGCAATCCTCACTGTCAAATGATATCCAGGTCCAGTATTACTAGAACCAATAATTTTTTGAAAGACTCCAGGATTTGGTGTTAAAAATCCCAACCTTTAATTGTTGGTGACTGTTTTAAAATATTTAAAGGATTTCGGGGCCAAACTAAAAACATCTGAAAGCTGTCCCTTTATAACCTCTGGGTTCTCTTTTCTGCAAGAATAACTTAAAACTGGGTTCTAAATATATAGAGCTTCAGGCTTCCCAGCCCAAAGCATGTTGGGAGCTGACTGTCTGTGGCAGGTCATAGAGTAATGAAATGCCACCACTCCTTCCAAGGTAGCACAGCTCACTCCTCAGGCCCAAATCACACTGAAATAGAGAGGTATGAACAGGGCTTGGACAAATGCACCATGTCATAAGCTGTGGTAGAGGGTTCCCAGGGGGTGACCAGCAAAATGGCCAGCAAAACTACACCCAGGAGTCCCACATCATTCACGTGGGCTGTGCTCACCCACTGCTGTGGTTCAGCTCCTCTGTCCTCCTGAGGCTTAAAAAGAAGTGAGAATACTTTGGGGTAACTAGGGCAGCCAGGTAATTTTCACTGGTAAAAGGATGTCTACATATTCATTTATGGAATCAGATTGATTTCCTAAGATCAACTCTTTTGAACCTGACTATACCTAAAATGTCTGTTGCTTTGGAAAAGCCTCTGCTCCATTTTGCCCAAAAACATTCTCTCTTATTCTAGGTTTAATATTTCAGCAGGTTTTGGGCCACGGGAAGTACCCATCTAGGGATACTAACTGCAAATGAATATGAAGACATTTTTCTCACCCTAAGACTTACTAACAAGTCCCAAGTATGACTGTTTTTTTCACTAATTCTTTAATTCATTCAATAAATATAAAGTATCTAGTACACACCAGGCATTGTGCAAAGAGCCTTGGATTATCAGAAAGGTCTGAGGCCAAATACAGGCTTTGAAGCTTGCTAAGAGAGCTTCAGTTTCCTCATATGTAAAATAGGATAATAGTGCTAACTCATATGATATTCAAAGGATTACAAGGGCAGTGTATACTCATGGCCAGTATTCAGTAAATACTAGCCACCAAATGATCACTTGTCTTAGTTTTCACCACAACCTTTGGGGTATTACTCATCCCTATTTCCAACAGAGGAAGAAACCGAGTTTTAAAGCAATGATTTAATTTGTTGAAGGCCACACACCTAGCAAGTGTCAAAGCTGGGATCAGGCAGTCACCAAGGCCTGTCGAGTTGTTTTGTTTTGTTTTTACCTAATCACTTTGCCAGGGGGAAACCATTCCTGGTCTCCTTGCTTTACTGTAAAAAAAGAATTAGGGGCAATCCTAAATTTAAGCTCTGTGAAGACTACAGGGGATTTAGAGGCTGAGAAAGACAGACTGCCAGCGAGCAACCTTCTACTGAAATGTGCAAAAGGGCAATCAATGATCATGGTGTGAGAACACAAATGCTATTTAGAGGGAAGTGCTATCATTCAGTAAATATTTATCGAATCCTTCTCTGAGCCAGACACTGTCAGTGTCACTGGGAATGCATCAGTGAACAGAGCAGAGCCGCTTCTCTCCTGGAGCTTATGAATCTACCATGATCCTGTGGATGGAAAGATGTACAAATGTAAATGTGAGATTTTAGACATGCCAATCAAAATGAAGCAAAAGATGTGGCTAGAAATGCATCTGGGATTCACATCTGATGGCCACTGAGGTGTTTTGTTCACTAATGAAATTTTTTTTTTTTTTTTTTTTTTTCCTCAATTTTTTTTTTTTTTTTTTTTTTTTTTTGCTTATTGACAGGCAACTTGGCTTTGCATTTGGTTTGCATTCATTCTTTGGGCTACTAACGATAAATCCAGGTGTCCAGGTCATATCAATAAGCCCTATATTAGGAGAAGAGGCAGCTTTCATCTGGAGGCAATAACAAAGCATTTCCAGGAGGGAGCTCTTCTGGAAGAGGGAAGATTCTTTTGGCAATTTCTGCTTCTCCATTTACTCTCTGTACCAAGTACCTGATAATTGAGCTCATGCAGAGAAGGAGCTAGTCTCTGGCTTGTTTGTATGGAACATTTTAGAAAGTCAAAGTAGTTAATGACAATGATAACTACCACTTAGTAAAGACTATTTGCCAGAAGTTATGGTAAATGCTTTACATGCATTATCTAATTTGATCCTTACAAACCACCAAGTACAAATGGAAGTGCAATTATCCCTATTTTACATATGAGGAAATTAAGGTTAAGGCTTAGAGAGGTCAAATCCTTGTTCAAGGTCACACAGCTGGAAATGGCAGAGGGGGAACTGAAGCAAGTCTGGCTTTGTCTAGAGCAGTGATTCTCATCCAGGGGCAGTTTTGACCCCCAGGAGACATTTTAGTCTGGACACAACTTTGGTGTCACAACTAGGAGGAGGTCACTCCTGGCATCTAGTAGATAGAGTCCAGAGATATTCTAACATCCTACAATATAACAGGACAGCTTCTTGCAGTGATGAATTCGCCAGCCCAAAGTATCAATAGAGTCTCAGTTGATAAACCTCACAGCAAAGCCCCTGTGCTTAATAGTGCCCTGTCATCTTGCACAGACACCTTCTGCTGAAGTATTTGTATTTTATAAAATATTCCCAGTCTCTGTTCAAGTGTTATGTTTTACATCCTTGCTTGCTCTGTCTTCATCTCAGCACCTATGGAACTATTTAGATCAAGCCAGTCCCAAGAAAAGCATTTAATAAACAACAGAACAAGGGAAACTCCAATGGGTTTTGTAGTCCCATTTCAGTTCAAGTTCAAGTTCACTAATGCCGGAAGGGAACTCATTAGAGTCTTATAGGCTGCAGGACAAATGTTAATAACTTCACCTTTAATTTAAGGCAGGCTTTATTTTTATAGCTGGTCCATTGGTAGCAACTAGATTTATTAAGGCATTTTCAACAGCTGTGGAAAATCAATAAAGTACATAAGCACATTCTTGTGCTATTTGCAAATATAATTCTGACTCCTCATGTACATTTAGGTGTAATCATATATGCTCTAAGAATATGCTTCCCTCTATTTGGTGCTTTAAAATTAACTTCCAAAAAAAATAAAAATAAAAAAATAAAATTAACTTCCAAATCAGGATATTTTGTCTTCTGAATATGATCCCCAAGTTATGAGACATGCCAAACTTGGAATGAATAGAGAAAGGAACACAAATGAATTCCCACCTGCTAGGGGAATGAAATTCCTCAGACTATATAGGTCATAGATGGTGCTTTTACTTACTCATATGAGGAAACAAGTAACTTACTTGCAGTAACTTACTGCAAGTTGATTGGGGTTAAACTACACATTAGAACTGATGGACCTAACAGACATACAGAAACACTCCCTCCAATTACAGCAGAATACACCTTCTTCTTAAGAGCACATGAAACACTCTCCAGGGTAAATCATATGTTAGGCTACACACAAGTCTCAATAAATTTAAGATGAAAATTATATCAAGCATTTTTTTCTAATCACAATGGTGTAAAAGTAGAAATCAAGCTCAAGAAGAAAACTAGAAAATTCATAAATACATAGAGATTAAATAATATATTTCTAAAACCAATGAGTCAACAATGAAATCTGGCCATGTGTAGCAACATGGATGGACCTTGAGGGTGTTATGCTGAGCGAAATAAGTCAGGCAGAGAAGGACAAATATCATATGTTTGCACGTATAGGAGGATTAGGAGGAACTTGACGGAGGAACAAGGGGGAGAAGAAGGGCGGAAATGGTGGGGGAAAGGGAGAGAGGCAAACCATGAGAGACTCTTGAATGCTGACAAAAACTGAGGACTGATGGATGTGGGGGGGAGGGGGGATGGGCATGGAGGAGGACACTTGTGGGGATGAGCACTGAGTGTTATGTGGAAACTAATTTGACAATAAACTATTTGTAAAAAAAAACAAAACAAAAAACCAATGAGTCAAAAGAGAAATCAGAAGCTTTCTTGAGACAAATGAAAATGGAAACACAACATACCAAAACTTATGAGATGTGACGAAAACTGTTCTAAGGGAGAAGTTTATAGCAAAAAACAGACATGAAGAAAAAAAAAAGATCTCGAATAAATAACTTGACCATATACCTCCAAGAACAAGAAAAAGAAGAACAAACAGAGCCCAAAGTTAGAATAAGGAAGGAAATAACAAAGATCAATGCAGAAATAAATGAGACAGATTCTGAAAAGATGATAGAAAAAATCAATGAAAAGATCAGTGAAACTAAGAACTGGTTCTTTGAAAACATGAAAAAAATTATCAAAAGCAGAAGCAAAGCAAACAAACAAGCAAACAGAATGAAACCCAAATGACGTTAGATCCCGTTTCCCCTAGAAATGAAACTATGCAGCACACTATAGTCAGTAGACTAAGTAAATGGAAGGGATTTGTGCTGGTCTTCTGAGGGATGTGCCTGGAATGCACAGTGGGTTCAGAATGGTTCTGTTCTCCATTTGGTGGTGCCGCTTAGCTCGCTGGGGTCAATCCCAGTGTCTGTGCATGCACACAATGAACCCACAAACGTATGGCAAGTTAATTTTCAACAAAGCAGGAAAGAATATCCAATGGAAAAAAGATAGTCTTGGGGTGTCTAAGTGGCTTGGCTGGTTAAGCATCTGACTCTTAATTTTGGCTCAGGTCATGATCTCATGGTTTGTGTGTTCAAGCTCCACCTCAGGCTCTGCACTGAGAGCATGGAGCCTGCTTGGGATTCTCTCTCCCTTTCTCTCTGCCCCTTCCCTGCTCTCTCTCTCTCTCAAAAGAAATAAACAAACATTTTTTGAAAATGAAAAAAGACAGTATTTTCAGCAAACCGTAGGCCAGCAACATGCAGAAGAATTAAACTTGACCCCTTTCTTATACCATACATAAAAATACATTCAAAACAGATTAAAGACCTAAATGTGAGATAGGAAACCATCAAAATCCTACAGGAGAAAAAACAAGCAACCTCTTTGACCTTGGCCCCAGCAACTTGTAATTAGACATAAAGGGAACTAAAAGTGAAAATGAGCTATTAGGTTTTCATCAAGATAAAAAGCTTCTGCACAGCAAAGGAAGCAATCAACAAAACTAAAAGGCAACAAATGGAAAAGATAAGATATTTGAAATGACATATAGGATAAAGGATTAGTTTCCACAATCCATAAAGAACTCAGCAAACTCAACACCCAAAAATCAAATACTCCAGTGAAGAAATGGGCAGAAGACATGAACAGATACTTTTCCAAAGAAGACATCCAGATGGCTAACAGACACATGAAAAGATGCTCAACATCACTCATCATCAGGGAAATACAAATCAAAACCGCAATGAGATACCACCTCATACCCATCAGAATGGCTAACATTAAAAACTCAGGCAATAACACATGTTGGCAAGGATGCAGAGAAAAAGGATCTCTTTTGCACTGTTGGTGGGAATGCAAACTGGTGCAGCCACTCTGGAAAACAGTATGCAGGTTCCTCAAAAAATTAAAAATAGAACTACCCTATGACCCACCATTTGCACTACTAGGTATTTATCCAAGGGATACAGGTATGCTGTTTCAAAGGAGCACATGCACCCCAATGTTTACAGCAGCACTATCAACAAAAGCCAAAGTGCGGAAAGAGCCCAAATGTCCATCAATGGATGAATGCATAAAGAAGATGTGGCATATATATACACAATGGAATATTACTTGGCAATAAAAAAGAATGAAATCTTGCCATTTGCAACTAAATGGATGGAATTAGAAGGTATTATGCTAAGTGAAATTAGTCAGAGAAAGACAAGTATCATATGAATTCACTCATGAGGACTTTAAGATACAAAACAGATGAACATAAGGGAAGGGAAGCAAAAATAATATAAAAACAGGGAGGAGGACAAAACATAAGAGAATCTTAAATATGGAGAATAGAGGGTTACTGGAGGGGTTGTGGGAGGGGTATGGGCTAAATGGGTGAGAGGCATTAAGGAATCTATTACTGAAATCATTGTTGCACTATCTGCTAACTAACTTGGATATAAATTTAAAAAATAAAGAAAAGGAAAAAATAATAAAAATAAATAGAATTAAAAACTAAAAAAGAAGTTAGCAACTAAAAAAAAGAGAGAGAAATTAAGAAAACAATCCCATTTTCTGTAGCATCAAAAAGAATAAAATACTTAGGAATAAATTTAGCCTACACACTGAAGAGACCTACATACTGAAAACTATAAACACTGATGAAAGGAACTGAAGATAACACAAGTAAATGGAAATATATTCCACATTCATGGATTAGAAGAATTACTATCGTTAAAATGTCCATACTACCCAAAGCAATCTACAGATTCCGTGCAATCTCTACCAAAATTTTAATGGCATTTTTTTCAGAACTAGAAAAAAATCTTAAATTTTGTATGGAACCACAAAATGCCCCAAATAGTCAAAGCAATTTTGAGAATGAACAAAGCAAGAGTCATCTTTCTCCCTGTTTTCAAAATGTATTAGAAAGCCATTGTGATTAAGACAGTATGGCATTGGCAGAAAAAAATAGAACAATGGAACAGAATGGGGAGACCAGAAATAAACCTATGCATATATAGTCAATTAATTTATGACAGAGAAGCTAAGAATATAAAATGGGGAAAGGAGAATCTCTTCAATAAATGGTGCTGGGAAAACTGGACAGCCACATACAAAAGAACGAAACAGGATCCCTATCTTATACTATACACAAAAATCAATTCAAATGAATTATACTTGAATGTAAGACCTAAAAACATAAAACTGGAATAAAACATGGGGGGATAAGCTTCTTGACATTGATCTTGGCAATGATTTTTTTGAATTTTGACAACAAAAGCAAAAATAACAAGTGGGACCACATCAAACTAAAAAGCTTCTGCACACAAAGGAAACCATCAACAAAATGAAAAGGCAACCTATGGAATAGGAGAAAATGTTTGCAAACCACATATCTGATAAAGGGTTAATATCCAAAATGTATTAGGAGCCCACATAACCCAATTACAAAGGAAAACCAAATGAAACATAAACAACGATCACAACATCAATAAGCCAATTAAAAACTGGGCAGAGTACCTGAATAGGAATTTTTCTAAAGAAGACCAACAGGTACATGAAAAGGTGCTCGTCATCACTCAGCATCAGGGAGATGCAAATCAAAACCACAGTGAGATACCACCTCACATTGGTTAGAATGGCTCTCATAAAAAGACAAAAGATGGTGCTTCTGGGTAGCTGAGTTGGTTGAGTGGGTTTGGCTCAGGTCATGACCTCCCAATTTGTGAATTGGCGTGCTGGCCATGTGGAGCCTGGTTAGGATTCTCTCTCTCTCTTCTCTCTCTGTCCTATCCCCACTTGCATTCTCTCTCTCTCTGTCTCTCAAAATAATTAATAATGATAATAATAATAAAAGATAAGAGATAACAAGTGTTTGGGAAGATGTAGAGAAAGGGAAATGCTTGTGCACTTTTGGTGAAAATGTCAACTGGGAGAACCAGTAAGGAAAACAGTACAGCGATTTCTTAGGAAATTAAACATATAACTACTATACAATCAAGCAATCTCTCCTCTGGGTATCTATCCAAAGGAAATAAAATCATTATCTCAAAGAGATAGCTATACTCATTGAGTAAATGTACCCATGTTCATAGCAGCAGGTGTGTTCCCAAGATATGGAAACCACTAATTGTCTATTGACTGATGAATAGATAAAGAAAACAGGGTATATCTATGCAATAGAATATTAGTCAGCCTTAAAAGAGAAGGAAATCTTGTTTCTTTTTTTTTTGTGGCAACATAGATGAATCTGGAGGGCATTATGCTAAGTGAAATAAGTCATGCGGAGAAAAATTATTTCCACATGCTATCGCTTATACATGGAATCTAAAAATCAAATCAAATCATAGAAACAGTACAAAAGTTGTTACCTAGAAGCTGGTGGGGTAGTGAGAGAAATAGGAAGAGGTTAGTAAAAAGGGTACAAACTTTGAGCTCAACAATAAATAAGGTCTGAAGACCTAATATAAAACATGGGAACTATAATTGTTAACACTGTATTATATAATTGTAATTTGCTAAGAGAGTAGAACTGAGGTGTTCTCACCACACACAGACACACACACACACACACATGCACACAAGGCCAATATATGAGGTGGTGGATGTGCTAATTAACTCAGTGAAAGAAGTCCTTCCACGATGTTTACATATATCGAATCGTTATGTTGTATACTTTAAGTATCTTACAATTTTATTTGCCAGTTATCCCTCAATCAAGCTGGAAAGAAAAACATTGAGTCATGGCCAATGTTACAAAACTAACGATATGGTAAACTATTTTTAGTTGTCCTTCATTTTACAGAGTCAACATATTTTGACATTGTTTAGTTTTACCCTTGAAAATAACCCTGAGGTATCATCCCCATGTTATAGGTGAGAAAAAAAGGTTCAGAAAAATTGGGAAACTTGTTCAAGGCCACAGTATTTGGCTCTGGCAGAGTCTGGCACTATTTCTTGCCTAATTGCTAGTAGGTAGAGTAAGTCTGAACTGGTTCACCTGCCTTCAGTGGCTGCTGCTAATGGGGAAGAGCCTCTGGATAATTTTCCCACCTTTGCTCTGTCTACATTTCCAAATCCTTCCTTCTTTATCTAGCAGAGCTCAGACTTGACATGTTGTCCAGCCCTCTAGGAGCCATTTACCACATGAAGTTATTTAAATTAAATTGATTAAAATTAAAATAAGAAATTCAATACCTTGGTCACATTAGCCACAATTTTCAGTGCTAATAACCATCTGTTGCTAGTGGCTACCATACTGGACAGTGCAGAACATTTCACTCTCTTGACTGACACTGGATCATAGTAACTAACTTAAGGAAATAAAACCTGTGAGGTATTTAGTATTTTGGGGAGGAATTATTCATTTGCAATATATTTTTGTTAATAGAAGTGTTTGCTTTTTAAGGAAGAGGTTTAAATGTTTTGTTATTAACCCACTCTCAGTCATGAGGTCAGGGATATTTAACTTGTGCTAATCTTTATGACAATTCTGCAAGGTGGGTATTATTTCCCCATTTTATGGATGAAAAAACTGAAGTTCAGTTACCTGACCGGCAAACACATCTTTTAAGTAGTAGAGCAAGGATTCAAATTCAAACCAGGTCTCCAGACCCATACATCTACTTTGTTCTACACCACGAGTCCTCAAGAAAAATAAAGAAACTTTGATCCTACTCCACAGTCAATATCTCTTTAAGAAGACACACTCAAAAGATAATCACTTATAAAGATTATTATCAGGATTTGGAGCTTTTGGAAGGACCTGAGTGGATAAACAATATCAGAGTCTCACAAGACATACTTCATGCTAAATATCTCTGAGTCCCTTACCCTCTAATATTTTCTTTCCTCTCATACAGTCGCCCTTTGCACAGCTTGAGTTACAAAATGACATTCCACCTCTGTACCAGCATTGCTCCTTTATGACGCTACAGTTCAGCAGGGTGCCTTTCTCTCAGTGCTTGGAACAGGTTTGCCATGGAATAGTCGTGATGACAGAGTTTACTCTTAATGGCACCAGAGTAAAGCTTTTTTCCAGGTCTGCGGCCTGGTGTTAGCTGAGCCATATGTTCTTGTGAAACATCTTCCTGGCCCAGATGGCTTTCTCAGCTTTACATGATTAGAATCAGAAATCCAGATCCCAGGGGCACCTGGATGGCTCAGTCGGTTAAGCGTCCGACTTCAGCTCAGGTCATGATCTCGTGGTTCATGGGTTTGAGCCCCGCATCAGGTTCTGTGCTGGCAGCTCAGAGCCTGGAGCCTGCTTCAGATTCTGTGTGTGTGTGTCTCTCTCTGCCCTTCCCCGCTCATGTTCTGTCTCTCTCCGTCTCTCAAAAATAAATAAACTATAAAAAAATTTTATAAAAAAAGAAATCCAGATCCCAAGTCTGTCCATTTACAAGAAAGAGAAGAGTCACATCTAATTGTTAGAACAGGCCATGTGAGAGAAGCAGGACACTTTTCCAAGAGAGTTACCACATGGAATATGTGAGGAATATTTCTTTTGAGTCCTGAAATTATATAGGCAAGGTCACTACAAAGTCATTTAAAATTGCATCTCAAGACAGTTCGATGGCAAGGGACCTACCCCTCACTGCTGATTTATTGCTTACTCTTTTAACTTTTTAAAAAAGATCAGCAGATTGATTGTGCTGCCTATAGTTGGAGATGCACTTACATTCTCTCAAGCCTGATTCATAAAACATCACTGACCTGTTTTTGGCATCTTTCCCCTCCGTTTCAGGGAGCATCTCTGAGGTTTGTAGCACTAAGCATTTAGCCCTTAGTGAAAGCAATAAATACACCACATTCACAGCAGATGACCCTGAAGGGGGCAGGGCAACAAAGTCCCCTACGTGAGCCATTATGCCTACAGCTGTAAGACTAAGGGAGGCAGAGAGTCAACTTTAAGTGGGATCCTGGAGAAATGTGGACTGCTCACCATGAACCTTTTTTCAGGTCACAGCTTTCTAGAGAAGATGTCCCTTCCACCTCTGGTGAGACCACCACTTCTGCTCTCTTTGGACCATAAGCCCTCTACAGCTCACTCATTTTATTTACCATCCAGGTTAGGTTTTCCATCTTCCCCATGGGCACTACTTTAGGCAAATCACAATCTCTGGGTCCTTCATATATTTAGGGTGTGGGTTATCTCAAGGTGATAGCAACAAGCAAAACCTTGAGGTCCCTCCAGGGCCCCCTGGAAAAGTATTTCCACTTTTGTGGATGTTCGCTGGAGAATTTGCCAGCAGCTGTGGTTCTGGCTGCTAACAGCTCAGGGACTTCATTTTTTTCTGGGTTAATGTTTTCATTAGTGCTTTTTTTCATTTTATTTTACACTGACAAAATGGCCCCTCTTCAGTTCACTTATTTAATAGTTCAGGTATGTGCTATGCTTAAATCAGAGGATTAGAACGATTTTTATTAATTTAGGAGTTTTTGTCCTTCTCAGATCCTTATTAAGGCTATGTTGCATTCTATACACATACAGGTCTGGTACAGCCTGCTCTTTATCATAGAACCCCCTCTTGACTTCTCTCTTCGTGCGGTGGTGTTCATAAGACATCTGGGTCAGTGGAGTTTTTAGAAGCAAGAGCTCTTCCCCCTGTAGTTAGCTACACATTAAATTGCCCTCCATATCCAGACTAGGGGATGTTTAATGTGGCCAGTGACATTTTTCCAAGTCTGTTTATTACCTGCTGAGACAGTTCCTCTGAGACAATTTGAGATAAAACTTTAGGAGTAATTATGCTTTATGAGGACATAATGTCCTTCAGGCTTAATTTCACACGATGTTAAATCAATTCTCCTGTTTAATACTTTTCTGTGTTCAAGTTAAAGGGCACAATATTAAATTTTTCCCATAATTAGCCAAGAAGTTGGTGCCACACAAATGGTAAAAACTGACCACACACCCTCTTTTTAGTTGTGCAAAACTGGCACCAGATGGAGGTGTTTTGGATCACCAACTCATACCCACAAGTGCCGTGAAAAGCCTAGATACCAGGAAAAGAAATAAAGAGAAGGAAGCGACTGTTGGAGAAAATAATGCCACATTATTTTTACTCCAAAGTGAGACAGGGCTACCAAGTGTCTTTTGCTTTCATTTCTATGCAGGTTGCTGGGTCAAAATTGGTGCCTTCTCTAGCATGGTATTATCATCTGAGATCTCTGAGACCAGGGGCAAGGGCTAAGTGGATACCCACATGTGTTGAGCTAGAGAACAATCAAAGCACCTTGCTCTCCTAAAAAAAGCAGCATCTACCTAAAGACTTTTGATGATGTGAGGGACCCTAGATACAAGAAGAATAAAGTGATTCATCTGCTTTGATGTTTTCTTTTGTTTTGTCTTTCAGCTATAGGCCAGGCCATTCTTTATTTGGGGGAGAAAATACATTAACTTTCTTGGCTGAAGGGTGGATCTTACTGGCATGCCTTTTTCTTTGGTTATCTGTTGGCTTTAAGGTTATTTGTTGCTCTGTTTGCAAAAGGTATTAAATAGCTTTTAGCTGCACATAAGTTCATCTTTTGTTGTGTGATGAGTATGTGTATGTGTGCATGTGCTTGTGTATGTTTTCTTCAGGTCCTATTCAGACATCAATGTTCTCCTCTACCTTTATAACTACTGCAATATATAATTATCTCTGCCTACCTAAATTTGTTACATCAGAAACAGAATTCTTTATGTGTCATTGTGTGTGGTAGAATGTGTGTGTGTGTGTGTGTGTTTATGTGTGTGTGAATCTGCGTGTGAATATTCATTCAGGTCATGTTGTAATGTATGAGGGGGATAGA
Organism: Crocuta crocuta; assembly: GCF_008692635.1. Lineage (NCBI taxonomy): Eukaryota > Metazoa > Chordata > Mammalia > Carnivora > Hyaenidae > Crocuta > Crocuta crocuta. The sequence goes on along the minus strand of NW_027528977.1, from coordinate 15,564,657 downwards.
AAAATGAAGTTTCCTGGTTTATTGCCTAATGCCACTAGTTTTCAATAAAGAAAGATGGACTGAAAGTAGCAACAGCAGGAATATAGCCAGAGTGTTGAAATTTTTCACAGGAGGTGATTCCTTTTTTCCTCTTCAATCAACTCATTTGAATAGATTACTTAATTAGCATTTATTGTTTGTGAAATTCCTTGTCCAGAAGTAACATTTTAGGGCCTACAGTTTTGAAGAAAGACAATTTAATGGGTGATAATCTTGTATAGAATTTTCAAATTGATTTCTTGGCAGTAAATTGTTGCTCAATTGTTGTGCCTTCTTAACTCTCATTAGACACCAAAGCTTCTTTATAAATGCATTCATAGCCATTAAAATGTTGTCTCCAATTTTCTGTCATTTGCAACTGGTCATAACTTCAGGCACAAACATTTAAAGGACAGCTATACTTTTACTATTTCATTAGTGTGCAAAGAGAATCAGAATGTGCTATTGAAGTTTATAGAGCTTTGAGGTTCCTGATGGAAACTATTTGGCAGTACTCATCCCAAGGGTAGAGATAACCTTTCTCTTTGTACACAAAGTTGCTTCATTTAAATTCCATTCGGCTTGAGTCTTATTTATCAGGCTGATATATTGCTAGGGCAATATAGAGCCTCTCTAGAACCTGTTTATGATTCCCCTGCCCTCACCTTTCCCCAAGAATATCCTGGGAATAAGAGCAAGCTCATTGTCAAGGAAACTCACTGACAGTAGAGTACCAGTTGGTTCTAATTTTCAACTATTTCTTTGGCTCTTTAGAAGATGGTACTTAAATGTATTACCTTAAAAAGAGCTCTAGAAAATTTGAAATAAAACAAAAATAAAAATACACCAGCATACTAATATCTACTAGATATTTGTAGCAGTTTTTATGCTTTTTGCTTTGTGGAAGTGAGTACTTTATGAATATAACTATTTCAAACCTTGCTATTGAATTTAGTGAGGATGGTATGGAAATTATGGCCTCTGTCTGGACATTTAGACGTATCCAAAATAGGTCTAAAAAGTTATCTCACTGGTATAACCCTCTTACTTTGTCACAATGAGAGATTATATGCATAGTTATTATACTAACAACTGCAATGTTGATCCCATTTAAGAACTTTTTATAGACTGAGCAAGAAGCTCTGAGAACATTATGTCCTTCAATCCTCAGTTTTGGCTTCCAAAATGATAAAGCTGGTAGGATCATGTCCATTTCTATAGATGAAGAAACAAGTTCAGAAAACTCAAGTTTCTTGACTCATAACACACGAAAAGTTGATGGCAGACTTAGACTGACCCCCTAGGTTTACTGAGGATGCAGTTTCAAATGAAGCTTTTGAATGAAGAAACACAAGTCATGCCTTCCTTCCTCAAAAGTTGTGTGCTGTGAATGGCTTTTGCAGCCTGAACATGGCCCTTTGAAGCAAGTCTTGGCTCCAGGGAAGCCCCTTTCTTCTCTCTGACCTGCTTTCCTTCTATCCCCATGATTTGTTGATTCTCAACTTGATGGTTCACTCATGCTAAAGTTCAAGTAGCCTTACTTTATCCTTTCTGACTACAATCTAGATTAATAACTAGATTAATAACTTTCACTTCCTTAACCTTTCTTAGATTAATCTCATTGATTGCTTCATTCAGAAAAGAAAATAATATTTAGTGCCTACTCAACATCAGGAACTGTTCTTGGGGCATATCAGTGAACCAGACTGACAGGTTTCTGTTTTGTGGAGCTCACTCTCTTGGGTGGAGGGACCATTAGAAAAGCACTACATTTAGATTCAGAAGATCAGGGCTAAATCAGAATGGGAAAACTAGCAAATGTGGCAAATGGTTATTATTTTTTTCAAGTTTATTTGTTTATTTGGAGAGACAGAGCATGAGCTGGGGAGAGGCAGAGAGAAAGAGAGAGAGAGAATCCCAAGCAGGCTCCATGCTGTCAGCACAGAGTCAGACACAGGGCTCAATCTCATATACTGGGAGATCATGACCTGAGCCAAAATCAAGAATGGGACACTTAAAGAACTGAACCACCCGTGTTCCCCAGCAAATGGTTATTTTCTTTTAACTTTTTTAAAATGTCTATTTATTTTTGAGAGACAGAGAAGACAGGGCACAAGTAGGGGTGGCACAGAGAGAGAGGGAGACACAGAATCTGAAGCAGGCTCCAGGCTCTGAGCTGTCAGCACAGAGCCCAATGCGAGGCTTGAATTCACGAACTGTGAGATCATGACCTGAACTAAAGTTGGACACTTAACTGACCGAGCCACCCAGGTGCCCCTACAAATGGTTGTTTTTAATTTGGTCTGTGAAATGTCTTAAAAATTGAATTCGTAACATGTTAAAACCAAGAGATTCCACATAGAAAGTAACCTGGATATCTGGGGTTTCAGTGATGACTTGGGTCCACATCCGCATAAGGCACCACTCCACAATCCCTTTGATGTGAATGATTCTGTGCCCTTTGGGTGAGATGAGCCCTTTTACCACCTCTGCCTCAACCATACCTGTTAGGCCCAGCTAGCTACATTCATTTACATCATCTGTTGACCCCTGTATACACTTTAGATTTTGTGATTGCTGGAGTAAATGATCTTCCAAGTCCTTTCATATCTTGACATGGCTGTGGCTGTCTGGCTTTCCATGGCACCACTGTGGCCTCTCCCCATAAGTGGCAGCTGGACCAGCGCTGGCAGCCAGACAGAGGGAATCAGTGTGGATCTAAGAGGAGACTGGATCATCACAGGGCAAACTCAGAGCACATTCAGTCCCTGGACAATAACCAGCTGTTCCCACTGCAGGGTCATCACATATTATCTCTTCCAGGCCTTGATGTTGAGGGCCTACTACTTAAACATTTTCCAGAGATTTAGAGCAAGTTAAGAAAACCAACAAATCCAGAAAATTGGAAATTATCCCTGGTAAGAGTCAGCTGAATCATAAATGAATACGAAGAGAATCTTTGAGCAAAAGCAAATAAAGTCTGATAATATTTTGAGGAATAATGCTGATTATTAGTATTCTTAGAGTTTGGGTTTTGCTTTGAAAATCTTGACTCAAAGTCAGCAGTGGAAGCAATAAGAACAGTTAATATTAATTGCAGGTTTCTATGTGTTGTCTATCTCCCCTAATTTAACCCACTACTCTCATTTTACAGTTAGGAAATGAAAACCCAAGGACATTAAGTTACTTGCTCAAGGTCATCTAATGGATGTATTTAATTTCTCAAATGTTTTAATAATTTTGGCTCAATTCTCAATTTGCCTGACTATATGGAGAAATGAGGGATTGACAGAGATCACACACACACACACACACACACACACACACACACACACACA
>NW_027528977.1:15539501-15561061 GCF_008692635.1 Crocuta crocuta | reverse complement strand
ACACACACACACACACACACACACACACACACACACACACACACACACATATTCCATTAGGGTAAAACTATAAACAAAGCTTCAGGGGTTTAGTAGAATCTTTCCCTACTCTACATTATCTAGATCTATTTTCAATATTTATAGGAAATTTCCATCTTGATCATTTCAGCCATATTAAACCATCAAGGGCCAATGATAAAGGTGTTTTACTGAGGAGTCCACATAGAGAACTAGATGACACCAAAAGTAAGCTGGTAAATAAATAGAAGAAATCCAAGGTGATATTGGTGATTCGAGATATGATCCCCATAGTAAGTATGATTAAAGAATATAATTTGGCTTAGAAAATAATTCTAACAGGGCACATCGTAGCTCTCAAAAAATGTTATGCTGAATTCTTTAAGATTATAAGCAATATGTCACACTAGACCAGAAATATTTAAAAAGCTCCTTGATCATCCCTTTCTCAATTTTCTCATGTTTATACTCAAACATATGGTGGAGAACTCTTAAGGCAGAATGAGGATCATCTAGGCAGTTAATGAGAATCCAAACTGGATTTGAGGTCTTCTTGACTCTTTTGTTTTACTTCAGCAGGATGAAGCATGAGCTACTGAAATTCTGAGAATAGAGTCCTCTCAGAGTGTAGGGCTCACAAAGAACCTGTTCTAAATGAGGTTTCTACTGCCTCCATGCCAGGCAAAATAATTCTAGGTGTGTCAAAACAAGAGTCTGTTATTTATGCCCCATGCCTGTACATATGTGGATCGAAGGAACCAGCCACTTTGTCAGGGGCTCTTTTGTCAATGTCTTCCTGATCAAACTGTGTTCCTGGCCATCCCAGATAGCCTTGTCCTAGGTCTGAGGCAACCTTGCTATGCAGACCCAGGAACTTGGAGTGGTAAGAGCAGCCTAGTGTACTGGTTAGGAGCACTAGATTTGAACCATGGTTCTGCCACAAGCTCACCCTTGGGTAACCTTTATCTGCCTCAGTTCCCTCATCTATAAAATGAGGATAATGATAGTACCTCCCTTGTAGGATTGTTGGACCATCAAACAAATTACTCCATTTAAAGTGCTTAGAATAGCACCTGGGACATAATAAGGTTAAGTTAGGTTAGGGGTTGTTAAATAATGTTTCAAAGTGTCAGATACTGCTTTAAATAACAACTGGTATTTGGAGTCCTTTTATGTGCCAGGAGCTAATCTAAGAATTTAGCATATGTTGTCATTTTGTTTTCAGAATATATAAGTTATATATGCAGCATATACAAAATAATATGATTATGATCTCCATTTTCAGTTGGGAGAACTGAAGCATAGAAATATAATATCCCTAGGTCACACAGCTATTAAGTAATGGGGCCCAAACTTGAAGTAGGCATTAGTCTATGGAACCCATGCTCTTAACCACTATGCCATAAAGAGATGCAAACCATGTTTGCTTACTCTTCCAAATCCAAGACTGAATTCATTAATTGCAAATATTCTGGATTCCTGAGAGCTTGGGGCAAAAGAGCCTGTATTGTTCCCTTATTACCTACAGTTTAAGGCCAGTGAGCTTGATATAATTAAGACATTTGATAATCACAGCATTTTCTTAGACAAAAGACTCAGCCTTTCTAGTGAAGGAAAATTCAACAGCAACCCATCTGGCTAGGGATTCTAGGTGCTTCTGGCCACCTTGTTTTCAATTGCTCTCATTAGTATTGTTTCCTCACCTAGATTATAAATTCTTGGTAGACTAGGCCATATTTATACAACAATTTATGTCACACAACACTCATGAATATTGGGCACTCTAATAAATACCAGTGAATGAATTAGTTCCAGTTATCTTGTACCCTGATATCAACAATCCTTGTTGTTTTCATAATTTTTTTAGTAATCAAGGTAGGAATTCTGGAATTTACTTTGGTGCTCTCCTGCTTTCTAATTGAATATCAATGGAACAAATTACTTGTTGATAATAAAATCATCATCTCTCTTTTATGTCTGCAAAGAAACCTCTTTACTAAAGTGAGGCTCTGCTGGTGATCTTTGATATCCAATCAGGAGAATGGCAGGATAGAGTGAAAACTGACTGTCATTTGTTGATGATTACTTAATTGAGTTTTTGTCATTTTGTTAGTGATTGTGAAACATTAGAAAGTCCCAAAGGAACTAGATATGCATAAAAAGTAGAAGTAGAAAAAGGAACGTGTCTGTAGGGTAGGCCCATAGGGAAAAGTAATTGAGGATGACAAAGCCATACTATCACACTCAAAAAGGGCCTTTTCCTAGCCATGCCATATAGAAAATGATGGCCTCTCAGTGAAAATGATGCATCTAAAGGAAGCATAAGCTAAAGATTAGCTGGCATCTAAGGAAGCATAAGCTTTTGATGTTCTATCCTTCATTTGGGGAGGGGGAAACCAAACTTTAGATAGTAGGATGAAAGCTTAACAATATCTCATTCAATTTACTTTGGAGGCCACTTGCTACTATGTATTAAAATTATACACAGAAAAAAAATTATACACAGAGACGTCTGGGTGACGCAGTCAATGGAGCATGCAACTCTTGATTTTGGCTCAGGTCATGATCCCAGGGTTGTGGGATTGAGCCCCACATCAATCCCACATTGCTCACATGGAGCCTACTTTAGATTCTCTCTCTCTCTCTCTCTCTCTCTCTCTCATTCTCTCAGCCCCTTTCTGCTTATGCTCTCTCCCTCTAAAATAAAAAAAGAAAATTAAACAGAAACACATACACACACACACACAACACAAAAAAGCCATATATTCTTGCCTAGGGAGAACATACATCCTGGTTTGTCTTGAATAGTCCCAGCTTCTGTGTGTTATACTAGTGTAATTATTAATATATTTTTCTGAGTTCTTATTTGGTTAATAAATTATAATCTATCATACCTCAGTGATTCCTCTGCTTGGTATCTCATCTAAGAAGTTACTCATGCATGTCCACAAGGAGGTTATTTCACCTCTGTTTGTAATATTACAATATGGAAAACCACACAAATGCGCAGTAGGGGAGAATGGCCAAATATTTTCATCCTAAGGAGCACCATCTTGCAATTAAAAAAAAATGTGGGACGCCTGGGTGGCTCAGTCAGTTGAGTGTCCACCTTCAGCTGGGGTCATGATCTCACAGTTTGTGAGTTCCAGCACCGCACTGGGCTCACTGCTGTCAGTGCAGAGCCCCCTTCAGATACTCTGTCTCTCCCTCTCTCCTCCCCTCTGCACTCATCTGCTCTTGCTCTCTCTCTCTCTCTCAAAAAATGTGATGGATCTGTGTGTACTGAAATGGATAAATCCTAGGTATGTCTCAAGGGGGAGAAAAGCAATTTTCAGAATACTGTCCATTATGATAATGCTTAGGTTACTTAACAAATGCAAACTAATTTAAAACATATTATAGGGGCCACATATATGAGTACGTGAAGATGGAAAAATGAAAGAACATTTGCTAAAAGAATAATAGGTAAGCTGGATAAGAGTGATGGGTTTGGATTTGATATGGTGGTTAAGGGTAAGTTTAACTGTCAAATTTCAACATTTATTTAATTATTTTGTGTGAGAGAGAGAGAGAGGGTGAGCACGGGTGTGCAGGGGAGGGGCAGAGAGACAGGGAGAAAGAGAATCCCAAGCAGGCTTCACACTGTCAGCACAGAGCCCTATGCAGGGCTAGATCCCACGAACCATGAGATCATGATTTGATCTGAAATCAAGAGTCAGATGCTTAACAGACTGAGCCACCCACGTGCTCCTATCACATTTCAGCTTTTTCACAAGGACACTTCAATCTCAGATTGCTTGTGGAATTGATCAATCATTTTAAATGTAATTTAAAATTCAAAATAATGTTCTGAGGTGATGTCACTCAACTCATTGTTTTGAATTGAGGTAACTGTGGCTCAGAGAGGCCATGTGAATTTTCCAGGGGCATCAATTTGGGGCAGAGCTGGGGCTGAAATGAGTCTCCTGACACCCTGTATTTTATTCTGTCACTGGACAATGCTCTACCCCAAGGCTCATGAGATTTATTAAGTTGATTTAACTCCATGGGAATGAATTGTTGGACACAAACGTGACCATGCTCGTCAAATTTTCTTCCTCTAAACTCTAGATTAAAAATTCATGTCCAGGGCCACTGAGCCCATCAGTTTACCCCAGACTGGTAACCACCTGACTTATTCTCCAGGGTCTGCTATCTGGTGTGCCCCTATTTCTCCAGCATGTGTTAATTTGATGTCGACATTAAAGTGGCCATTACGTTTTGAAGAAGTGGTGAGTGTATGGCAAGTAGAATAGTCCTGACGTTTTTATTATAATGATCACAGGGTCACTTCCCTTGGTTTGTGTCACCATCTTTCTTCGGGTAAGCAGTGTGTTCATGGCCACTTCCTCAACAGCAATTCTCTGAGCCTCAGTGAAACCTGCTAATGTGTAGGCAGCTGAAAGCAGCTAAAACATTATTCCTCCCTGAAGTGTTTACATGTTAACAGAGATCAAGACCTGAAGTTAAATTTGATGGTATTTTAAACGTGAAAGCTTAGATATTAACCAGTAGATTAGTACTAGTAGATAAGGTTTTATTGAACTTTTTTTGTCTTCCTAATTTTGATGAAATTATACTAAATGGCTACACTTTGTTAATATTAATACATATCCTGGTAATAACTGTCATCAATGTTGTTAGATTTGGAATCCAACACTTTATAAAAACTATGACATAGAGACTATTTTTATCTCCACTGAATAGATACATGCTAAGAAGAATGGCTTCTCAAAATTTAGGAACTTGGTGAAGGTCACACAGTAGGAGACAGGTGGTTTCAAACCTAGGCAGTCTGATTTCTGAGCCTCAGCGGCTCACCACCATGCCATATTGCATGGTGTATTTATTATGACTGCACAAAATATAATGTAATACAATAACATATAATATTATGTAAGATATAATTATATGCAATTAGCTGTGTGGGGACTCATTTGCATACTTTGATTTTAAAAATGCCAAGGGGATGGGGTGGAAACACTTTCTCTGGGCATCGTTAATAGAATTCCAGAAACTGGGTGAGTTTAAGCAAAGTGTCTCAGGTGGTTCTTGTCCTCCCCTCCCTTCTTTCATGGCTCAACAGTTTACTTGCTGGCACTCCTACTTGGGAGATAAATGCAACCCCAGATCTCACTATTCATACCACACAGAGAGCTCATGTACTGAGTAACTGGCAGTAAGTGGTGGGTTTGGTAAGAGGACATAGCTGTAACTCAGCTGAAGCATTCCATTGATGTCATAAAAGGTGATAGTGCAGATTCAATGGCAGGTGATGGACAACATAACCCTTGAGAGCCCATCACCTTTGTACTCGTTCATTTCTGCAGACTTAATTTATAGCTGGAACTTGGCCCTTCCTTTGGACTTACAGGAAAGCCTAAGAACTGAATGACTGAACTTACCATGATCAATGTAGAAGACTCTTCTCAGCTTTCTGACCTTCACCCAGGGACACCTGGAGCTCCTCCAAGCCCAGTAGCAGAAAGTTGTTTTCCTAGAGATTGGCAGCTCTTATTGTCAAAATATATAGTTAAACAGTTGGCTAAATGAACTAAAATTCATTTTGTTAGGTCTTCACTCAGTGCATAGAAACACAGTCTCATTTACCTTTGCAAGTATACTGTTTAGCTCTCTAGTTATTTATTTGTCAATTCCTTCTACAAATGTTTTAGAAAGAGTCCTAATGCCAGTGTCTTAGCGCCATGAAGGAAAGGCATGTTGGGTAATGGTCAATGGGAATGAGTGCAATGGTAGCCTAGAAAAGTGTGTGGAATGGGGAGACCGCTCAGGAAATCGTATTTGCAATTTGAATTAAATCCATATTGCTCCTGATGTGAGATTTTGGATTATAACACTCAAGATCATCATTTCCTAACAAGAAACACTGCATAATCTTGGCATTATTAGCCACACACTCTAACCAACTGAGCTAACCAGCCACTCTAACACCATGTGATCTTTATTTATGTATGTTTTTTCTTTCTTAATGCAAAGTTCTGAGAGGCTATCCAGAAAAATGAATTTGGACTTTTGAGAAGTTGAACATTGTTACGATATTTTTAAAGATGAGTCAAACTTACCCAAACACATTCCATGGAAACCCAGGCCCACAGATCAGTTTTGCTGTCAAATCAATGAAGGAGACTCTGCCTCTTTTATCCCTCTCCTAGGAATTTGCTATATAGCTTAAAAGCTCTGAGAATTCCTGCCTCCAGTAAAGATGTCTGCTTAACTTTGTTTAACCCCAAGTTTCCCAAACCCATTTCATCAGAGCACTCACATAGCCCCTGTGCAGAATGAGTGCTCAGGAGAAGATGCTTCCAGAGAGGGGATTATGCCCAGAGTACAAAGAGTTAATTGCTTTTGCTGACGATTAGGGACCACTGTCCAGAACAGGTTGTAGACAGTATTAATGACAATCTTTACCCAAGATCTTAACTGAATCTTTAAGTTCCTCAGTTGAATAGTGCACAACCACAGTAAATTGCCCAAGGAATAGAATAGTGTGATGGCCCCTTAAGAATGGAAAGATGATCTTTTAAAAAAATGCTTCAGAGGGGTTGGAGGTTAGAACATTTCTGTCTCTATAAGAATGTCGTGTGCCTGCTGGGATTTGATATACCTTATTTAAGAGCTTTGTCATAACCCAAGTGGCCTTTCCATTCAGTTCATGCATTTCTTTAGCTTTCATACCATTTCACTTTTGAGAAAGAATGTTAACTCAAATTGCAATAACATCACTCTTCAGGATTTGCATAGCTGGTATTCAGCTTTTGGAGGAAGCTTCCCAGAAAGAATTCTAATAGCAATCTGCATTGCCTAAGGTATTTATCACTTCCAAAGAGAATTCTCCCACTTTACGGATGAGAGGTGGGGCCTCAAAGAAGATGAGCCCTAATTTATGTGGGTAGAACCAAGGTAATATTCACCTGGGATACCAAGAAATAATGTTAGTAAATAAAAGTATTGTCAATAAACTGAGGTCATTAGCTGAATGATCTAGAATCTGTTTACCTGGCCAGGTTAGAGCTTTTTTAATGCCCTTGCTATTGTATTTGAGGCAGGCCTAATACATTTAATTATCTCAATAAGGTAGATATTGGCTGTTACCTTTATTATAATAACAGCAATGAGAATAACCTTAATAATTTAGGATTTTGCAGTTTATAGAGTATCACCTACATTACTTCCTAGACTTACCAAGTTATTTCAACTTATAGACTTACAGTACTCAGAGAGGTTAAGTGATTTGTGTATGGCCACACAGCTAATACATAGCAGAGCTAAAGCCAGAACCTAACCCACTGTATCTCCCTTAAATTATATTCTCATTCTCTAGAGTCCCTCAGGCAGAGCTGTTCGATTGGCTGTCTCTTTTAAGTATCTGATATATCTGATATATTCTGGGGGCCTTTCCAAGGAGAATCATCTGGAAGGGGGCTTCGGATTTGTGTGTTGAGATTGAGTAACCCTTTTATTTAACAAACTTTTATACAGCGATTATTGTCGTAGGTTTCTAAGTACTTTGTAAATATCAAGTTGTGGATTTCTCTTATCAGTCCTACTTTGCATATATAATTTTATTCCATTTTACAAAAGCAACCAGGATCAGGGATGCCTGGGCTCAGCCGGTTAACAGTTCAACTCTTGATTTCAACTCAGGTCATGAGTCATGGTCATGTGATTAAGCCCCATGTCAGGCTCAGCATGGAATGTGGAGCCTGCTTTAGATCCTCTCTCTCCATCTCTCTTCCCCTCCCCTGCCTGTGTTCTCTTTCTCTCTCTCAATCTCTCTCTCTGTCTCTATCTCTGTGTCTCTCTCTCCTTCCCTGTCTGTCTCAAAAAAAAAAAAAAAGAAACTAAGATCAGGGAGTTTATTAAATATCTCAACTGAGGATACCACCTATTTGAACTAGGATTTGCACACAGCCCCTCTGGCTTCTTGTCCTTTCCTCTGTTCATGCAAATATGAGATTGGGTAGAAGAAGCCAGCCCAGGGTGATTCAGATTGAGAGATTTTTTTTCTTGTTCTAAACATGAGGTTGTCTAGGTGGTAAGCTTATATGGAAGGTTTTTACTTTTGTGTGTGTTTTTATTTTTGAGAGACAGAGAGAGAGAACACAAATGGCAGAGGGGCAGAGAGGATGAGACACAGAGTCCTAAGCAAGTTCCAAGCTCTGACCTGTCAACACAGAGCCCAATGCAGGGTTTGAACCCATGAACTGTGAGATCATAATCTTAGCTGAAGTCAGATGTTTAACTGACTGAGCCACCCAGGCACTCCAGGTTTTTACTTTTTTATTCATACTTTCATATCATTTCTAAATTTTCTACAGTATTTATGTGTTACTTTCATCATTACAAAGGGATATCTACTGAAAACAATTATTCTAGTATGCAGTTGCAGCCTTTATGCTGGGTGCCAAAACTGACATATTGGCAAATGCACACACACATACGCATAGCCACATTTGTACAGGGAAATTTTGAACTAAAAAACTTGTATGTAACCCCATTCATTTCTTTTTGCTCATGCCCTTGTGACCTTGAGCATATCTGCACTATTTTGAGCCACTGGTTTCTCATCTGATAAAAGGGGAATAATACTACTCCACAGAAGGTTAGGAAGACTAAGGGAGACACGGAATGTGCACGTGCTTTATAAGTTTAAAAATGCTATTAATGTAAATGATTCTGTTTAGGTAAAGACATTTATGACATGAATTTGAAAGTTTCCATTCTTGGTTATTTACACAGATATTACACAACTTGTGTTTTGGAAAGTTTGCCAGAAAGGATTTTATCCTGCAGCCTTTAGCCAGTCAGGATGCAAGCTAGGGCGGAAGTTTTGTGGGATAAGCAATCTGCTGCTCCCTTGGAGAATTCTCTAAAGTTGCAAGTAGAAACATCGCAGTTGGCAAAATGGAGCTAGAGCAATAACATTTATCATTCAGGTGAAGATGTTGTGTTTGCAAAGGGCTTGGTAATTGGTAATTACATGACCCCCCCCATCCCTGCCTCCTTCTGCCATCCCTCACCTTCTTCCTGCCCTGCTGTGCGTGCCCTCTTGAATTCAGAGGCAGAGGCACCTGCATCCTCCACTATGTTGCTCCCTACATGGTGTCCAGAAAGTCCCAGTGGGCCACGGCCATCTGATGAGTCAGTACCAGTGGTGAGAGTTATACCATCCATACAGCTGAGCTCTGGCCCTGTGCTCCTGGGCCAGTAGGAAATCAGGTCAGGCACAGAAGACATCAGGGTTTGGGCAGAGAGTAGTTTTAGTACAAACAGGAATTCTCTACCCCCATCTTCTTTCTCTCTTACCTTTTCTCCCTCAAAACCCAAACTCTGCCTTGTTAGTTTCTTCACATCCAATAACCCATTTTTATTTCCGCCAACCATCTCATTGGCAAATTGGATTTCCCTGTGTGTTCCCTCAAGTACGGTGGGTTTTTCTCATTCATTTGTGCCCAAAAAGTATTAGGACCCCAAAATCTAGATGATCTTTTGGCCACTTCTTAGACAGCAATTTAGACTCTCAGTGAACACCCATTTCATCTCTTTGGCTCCATTCAAACACATTCTTCATCTGAAGGGACTGAGGCTTCTTATTAGCAACTTCATCCTGCTTTAAAAAATGGAGAGCCTCTGGGGCACCTGGGTGGCTCAGTTGGTTAAGCATCCTACTTCAGCTCAGGTCATGATCTCATGGTTAATGGGTTTGAGCCCCAATGTTGGGCTCTGTGCTGACAGCTCAGAGCCTGGAGCCTGCTTCAGATTCTGTGTCTCCCTCTCTTTTTGCCCCTCCCCCACTTGTGCTCGTTCTCTCTCTCTCTCTCTCTCATAAATAAATAAACTTTTTAAAAAACGGAGAGCCTCCTCTTTGCCTTTTAGTGGATCTGAGATACTTCTCTTGAAGGATAGCTAAAAACTGAAATTAACAAAACCATCTTTTCTGACCTTTTTTTCCCCCTTTTCATCAATTTGGAGGATTCTGCAATTCTCTTTGGCCTGTCATGAGTAGGTACTCATATTGTTAAGGCCAAGCTCCTCAATTTGGGGCTTCACTAGTAACTATACCCTCCCAGAAGCCCCTAGAATTGAAAGTGAACAATATGCTTGGGCACAGTTGCTCCTTTTCAATCTTCCTGTGAAGGCTTCCATCTAATCAAGCAGCTGTCAGTTCTGTCTTGGATTGTTTTCCCTAATTTAACCACCTAGAACCTTAGATTTCACATGCTCTCTCTCTCTCTCTCTCTTAATATTTTTTCTCTGTGATGCTTTCTCTCCACTACCCTCCCCTGTCTCTCACCCATCTGTTCTTTTTTCAAAAGTCATAAAATTTAACATATAGTAAAGAGGGGCAAAATGGACTTTATAGGAAGGAGTTGAGCACATGGGGCACATGGGCAGCCCTAGCTGAGCCTCCATTTCCTGATCTATAAAGTGACAAGTCAAAACTGTCTCATGGGAAAGGTAATGGGGATGATGCAATGGGTGGGTCAGAGCTGTTGTCCTGGGTGGAATCCCACCCCCGCACTGACTGGCTGTGTGACTCATGGGGACCTCTGTACTTCATCTTATAAAGCAGAAAAATAATAGCACCTGTTTTATATGATTGTGTTGGGAAGATTAAACAAGATCGTTCATGTAAAGTACTTCATGGGTTGCCAGACCAATAGAATAATTCCTCCATAAATGTTATCTATGGTTGTTGTCATTATTCTTGGAAATTAGTAAGTTCTTGTTCCCCAAAGAAGAGGTGTCTCCTTACCTGGTTTAGGTCTCATATTTCCACAAAGACAAACTGTGAAATGCCTGAAGGTACTTTGTGAGCATAACCATGTGCCCAGGGACCCACAGCATGGCACACATGCCTTAGCAGTAAGTCATTGGCTTAGGTTTTTGGACCCATTGCTTAGAGCTGACCTTGGCAAAGGGAATCCCTCTCTTAGAATCAAGTGGGATGCTTTGAGAGAACATGGGTCTAGAAGTCAGTGAGGCCAAAGGGATCCAGGACCAAGAGTCCTCACGACTACAGATCCAAGTCCAACTGGGGACCACAGAGAGACTACTCATCTCAAGGTCTCTCACATGCTACATGCAGACCTCATCTCAGCACCTTGCCTCTTCCTTGCTGTTAAAAGGAAGGAGCTTTACATAGAGGCACACTTTTCTTACTTGCTTTGAACATCTGTAAAATGAACCTCTTACCTTCTACCTTTTATGAGCTGCCATACAAACCTTGGCATCATCGTTTAGAAATAGGCCATTTTTTCCTAATTGCCTGAACCTTGGAATAGGAATGGTTTGCTCTGATCTTTCATAAGGTTTGATTGCCAAATCCAAAGAGGGCATGGTGAAAATAGTGACTGAGAGCAGATGAATCTGATGGCTGCATAAGGCTCCAAGTTGGGAGCAATGACCTGGCTCAAAGTTTGACCAAGTTATGGTGGGACTAGGATCTATTCAGAGTAAAAGATGCTTATTACATCATATTATATAGTGTATCACCCATCATACCATGGCATAGAGCTAGAGGAGACCATGAGGATCATTTGAAGATAAACAAACTAAGGCTTAAGTTTTATAGCTCTATAAGTAGAGGTGAAGACAGGCTAGATGCATGCATTCAACAACTAGTTTTTTATTGAGCTTTCACTGTGTCTCAGGCTCCATGCTGAAAACACAAGGATGAATAAGACAGGTGATATCTTCATGTTTCCATCTTCTTTTTCTTCTTCAAAAAATGTCAGTAAACAGAAGAAAATAGTAAATTGTAATAGAAAACAATTAATTAAGGAACAAAGATAGGGAAGATCTAAAGGTTAGGGCAAATATGAGGCAGGCACTTTAGGTAGCTTGGCCAAGCATAACCTCTATGATACATGCTAAGAATTAAAAGATTAGAGGAGCTTGCAATGTGAAAAGTGGGAAGAAGAGCAAAGAACCTAAGAGAATTCCAGATGGAGGACTTAGCATTTACAAAGGGTTGAGGTGGGAAGATCTTGGGCCCTTCTAGGAGTTGAAAGAAGACCACTGTGGCTGGAGTCATGAAGAGGCAAAGCAGCTTCATATGAGTTTGGAGAATTAGGAGGAGCCAGATTAACTAGAGCCTTGGAGGCCACTGTAAGGAGTTTGAATTGTGATTCAAGACAGTAGTTCCCAAACTTCAGCATGAGTCAGAACCACCTGGAGGGCTTGTTAAACATAGATGTCTGGGTCTTATCTCTAGAGTTTCTGATTCTGTAGGTGAGAGGTGAAAATCTGCATTTATAACACATTCCCAAGTGATGCTGATGCTGCTGGTTTAGAGACCAGACTTTGAGAACCACTACTCTAAGGTCATGAAGAGCCTATCAGAAAGATGTTTAGTAGAATTGTCAGAATTTGGTAACCAACTAAGTGTGGGGTTCAATAGGGAAAGGAATCAAAGATAGTAACAAAGGTACAATCCTATATGATCAGAGGGTGAACCATGAGGAAAAAGTCTTTAGTTGACTTTGGATGATGAGATGAAATGGCCAGTAGGAATCTTTCATGGGTTTCAGTGGATATGGGAATTCACACATCCCTAAGTCTTTTAAAGAGGGCTGGTAGAGAGGATACAAATGTAGAGGAAGAAGAGGCAGGAATATGATGATGTCAGCCTGGACTTTCTCTCAGTCCTCCTAGCCAACTCTTTCCCCCTGAAAACTCAGGGCCATCCACCTCACTGGCTTGCCTTTCCCAAGGCCATACGAATACTGGCAGCATCCTCAGTCCACCAGAAGATAGGGTCTGTGGTTAGTCTTGCTGCCACGCATATTATACCTAGTGATACCAGGTGGGCAGGCTCATTCTTATGATCTTCCTTTTCTACCATCTTGTAGGAGACTGGTCTCTACTTCCTGCATCCTAAAGTAAAAAACAAAGAAACCAACAAACAAAAAACTAATTCCTCCCACCGGTGGCACTAACCAGAGGCAGTGCTGCTGACCAGGGACACCCACTCTCCATCTGGATGAACTAGGTCTAAGTGTGCCCTGCCCTGCCCTGCCCTGGAATGCCCCACTGTTTTCATGTGGTCATTTAAGTTCCCCCGGCCCATTTCCACAGGGTACAGTTTTAGCTCCTTGCCATCAGTATGTGCTGCTCAGAGTAAATCCAAGTTATGAGGGTAACTTTTTCTGGGCAGAAGGACAAAACTAGTAAGTGACACAAAGCATAGTGTATCCAAAGGAGAGGCCATCAAAGGACAGTGTCATGGAGGTCAAAGGAAAGAAACATTTTAAAAAAGGAGTTCCAGTTACATGCAAACTGTTGAAAAGTGTAAGAAATTGGAAAAAAAAATATGATTTGTCAACAAATCATGACAGCTTCATAGAGAACAGCTATACAAGAGTGGGTGGATGGAAGAAAACAGCAATCAAAGCCCAGTAATGCACATCTAATGCTATTAGGTTAAATACTACACAAGTAATTGAGATGAAAATTATTAATTGTGCACATGATGCTCACTCTATGCCCGGGTACTTCTAGTGCTGCTTGAATAGTAGAATAATTGGCAGATAGCTGCACTCTTAATTATGCCAAGGCTTGCTTGGTGGTAGACTAAAGGCCAAACATGTAGGATGAGGGGTATCTATGTATTTCTTTTATCTTTGTGCCCTGTGAAGAGTGAATGGGACGTTCAAGGTCAACTTGAACCTGCAGCTGGCCCAGTAGACTGAAATTCTGCTATGCTCTGCCTTGAAAAGGAAATTACAGTATCTATGCAGTGAGCCTACACAGGTTCAGGGGTGTCTTGCTGCATATATGCAAATGGCACTTAGCATAGGAGGGGTTAAAGATGTTCTCAACCGCATAAAACATTTATAAGCCAGGCCCCCAAGGACCAGTTCTTCTTGTGTCACATTCATCCTTGACCACATGATGCACATTCCCCATCCCTTGTCCCGTTAACACCAGTGAGGTTATCCCATATGGGTAAGAACAAACACAAAGCTTTTCACATCTGGATTTTCCACAAAATGAGTTATGGCAAATTGTATGCAAAATACCCAGCTTACCTTGCCATGACATGAGCAGGTAATAAGAAACCACCCTATTGGAGGCTGAAAGCTTTGAACCAGTGCTGTCCATCAGAACCTCCTGTGATGACAGAAATTGTATTTTGTGGTATCAGTGTGGTGGTAATTAGCCATGAGTGCCTGTGAGCACTTCAAATGAGGCTAATGTGGCTGACAAACAAATTGACAAATTTCAATTAATTTAAATTAAGTAGCCACATATAAGTAGTGATTAAAGCACTGCTTCAGAAGACACTCCAGCTTTTCTTCCTTCCTTACGCAGCCACCTCTGGGCTGCCTGTCTGGGCGTGCGAGACCTCAGAGCTTCTTGGGGTGGTGATGTAAGTCCTCCAGGATGACATTTCATCTTGGACAATTTCCCTCCTCCAATCAAATGAGAACTTCACTCACTCCAAATGAGTAAAAATCGGCCCAGAATTACTTAAAGGAGGGTGAAGGATGAACATATTAACAGGCTAAAGATAACAAGAAAGTCTTTTAAAAATGAATGTGGTGGCTATTTAATGCTGCCAAATCAATTTGTGCAAAATAACGGAAGACAAGGATGAGTTGTGGCTGACAGGGAACAATTAAGTTTTGTGATTCTGCCTTGAATTATTAATTTCAAGAAGGGTTGTTTCTCTCTCTTAAATCTACATCTTCTTCACCCTTAGAGTGATGGGTGGAAAGCTCTTTATGTGTGAGCCTCTCTAGATTGTTGAGCAACCTTGGTTTCTTTCCTCATGCTCTCAGCATGAGAGAGGTTTGGATTTGTTTTTCTTCGCACATTTGCAACATTTAAGCTATATAAATAAGTGTTTTTAAAAACCAGCAACAAGAGGGAGAAAGCATGCTCATCAAATTTCATGGGTGAGCCTCCTTCATGAGATGTGCTCACAGCCATGGCATGCACTCACCAGGAGGAGGGGAGCGCACACGCTGGGGAAAGTGAATTCATGCAATCTCATTTTCCTCCTGGGAAAGATAAAATGTCTTTGGCTGGTCAGCTTACTTGGTGAAGTCACTATGTTACTGACATCCTTGATGTCAGGATTAAGCCTTATATGTGGGATGCTTTCGATCATGAAGGGTTCCTTTGTACAGACCCCACACCTTTGAACCCCTCTTAAAAGGCACATGCATTCCAAAGAACACTGAGAGGATGGCTTAGCACACATCAGCCCTTTGCTAACAAAAGCCATCAGTGCACGTACCTTGCTACCCACAGGGGGTCAGTAGAAAGGACACCCAAGCTAGAGCCATTCCAAGGGGGCTTGGCTGGAGGTGGCTGTTTCTCAGCAAATGAATTATTGCTTGGTTGCTTCAAGCTTCAGGTTTCTTTGAAGAAACCCTTCCCATCTATTCAAGTGCACTAAAATGGCATGGCATAGAAAATGAGATTTGGTTATGTTATGAGATGGCAGAGTTTCCTGGAAAGTGCTTTGGGATCAGACCTACTGAAGTTTTAATCCCATTCTGTCATTTTCTAGCTGTTTGACTAGTATTGGGACCAATGTTTCCTAATCTGTGAAACTAGGCTAATGCTACCTTGTAGGGTGGCAGTGAGGGTTAAAGTGGGGAATGTGAAGTTTCTGTTATAGTGGCTTGCATGTGGTGTGGCTCTAGGAGACACAGCCAAGAAATCCAGGAAGCAGTTCCCAGCCAGTCCCAGAAACAGTGTAAAACCTCCCTCCAGGAAACCTCTGTTTTGATCACTTCCCTCTTGCCAGCTCTTTTCTTTGCTCCTCTTGTGTCATTGTGTGTCAGAAAAAAATGTCATTCATTCATTCATTCATTCATTCATATATTCACAAATACCTCTGAGAGCCTAGTGCATGCCAGGAATAGCTCTAGGTGCTAGGGGTATAGCAGTGAACAGAGTCCTGACCACATGATGCTTATATTTTAGTGGGAGGATAGATACAGATGCAATAAACAAATGAAGACGTACAGTCAGAAAGTGATTAGTGCTATGGAGAAGGATAAAATAGGACAAGGGGATATGACAGAGGTGATGGAAACCTATTTAATGTTAATGGCTGGCATGTGATCTTTAAGATCACCTGCACACACACACGTGCACACATGCACACACAGTGAGGTAGGTAGATCCCCTATTCTATGAAGTGAGGAGGACATGGCATGAAGATCCTGGGGTCAGGGGATGTAGGAGGCAGGAAAACTATTGGTATGAGCTGGGCTGAGAAAGGGAAAAAGGGTTCGGGTAGGTGACATGGGATAGGGAGATCACTGGGAGGCAGAGAAGGCAGCTGCCGCAGGGGGAGATGTGAGGGGGAAGAGGAGGGAAGGTGCTAGAGACTTCCCAGTTGATGTGATACTCTCCTGGGCTCCTCATGAAACCCTCAGCAAACGTGTGTGTGACTCACTGACACTCTTGCTGTAGGTTTTGAGGGTGGGGAGCTTAGATCTGGGACATGTGAAACTGACTACTGAGTGAAAACCAGGCTGGCCCACCAAGCCAATATTTATATACAAGAATTATATATATACTTCTTGTTTTAAATAATCCAAACATTGTAAGCAAGTGCTACATTAAAAAAGAAACAAGTCCCTTTCACTGTTCCCTAAATTTCAAAAGTGACTAATATTAAAAGTGAAATGTGTATCCTTGCTAATATTTCCCTATAAATACACAAACACAAATGCAGTGTTTAAAAATAAACAGTGGTTTCCTTCTCTCTCTCTCTCTCTCTCTCTTTAAGGAGAGATCTGATATCATAGTTTCCCAGGAACCAAACCCGAGAAAGACTAGCAGAGTATTCTAGTGTCAATGTGGCATCCTCAAACTATAGCAATTCTCTCTCTTGTCCCCATTGCCACATCCCAACTGTTCCTCAGCACATTCCATGTCTGTCTGCCATTCTCTGTGAAGAAATGGTTTCTCCAGCAGGTCTTTACAGGCAGGATTATATCATGCCCCCAGCCTAGCCTTCAGTCATTAAATAAGAGATTCCCTGCCACTTGAGGCCCCATCACTTGAAACATGGAGGGGAAAGGGACAAGGAAACTAAATAATTCACCTCTTGGTGCGCTCTGAAAGGGAGAGGAGCTCAGCGGACGTGTTGCCATGGAAATCAGATTCTGTTTACTGGTAGCTTCCTCTATTGGAATGCGGCAGGTTAGCCTGTGGGACCATGGCTCTCAACCTTCACTACACAGTGGAATCACCTGGGGCCTGTGCAGACAGTGGCGCCTGGGTCTCACCTGCAACAATCCCATTTCATTAGTTTGTATTACAGCCTGGCCATCCCCAGGTAATTCTCATGTGCAGGCAAAGGTTGAGAGCCAGTGCTGGAGGTCAGCTTTCCCTGTTCTGGTAAAGTAGTCATTATCCTGAGGATCAAGAGTCAGCATAAATGAATTCAGTGCTTTGTTTTGTTTTAATACTGATACCACTTTCAGCTGGGGAAGCAGTCTGCTCGTTTGTCCACCTTTCAGAAACCATGTATCTTTAGTCCAACTCATGCCCTTTTCTTTGATTCACTCTTATTCCTGATGAGAAGGGGCAACATGTGTGGATGTTAAGGGACCTTGCTGGCTTTTGTTCTGGAAATATGGCCATAGCATGCTAGGAGTGCTTGTGTGTATCAGCCTTCAAGCAGCTTTGGGGTCAGCCACCCACTTCCCCAACTTCTAGGCAGTTGCCATCTTTTGCATTCTCTTCTTGGATTTCCTTCAACGTGCAGATTTATGAGGCAGGGAGTTGATGGGGATGGCTGGAGTCCAGACTTGGTGTAATCACCGAGAAGAGTGAACAAAGTGTACTCCAGGGAGTACCCACAATTCCTGACCATACTTCTGGTGTCATCTCTAATGGTGCTGACTTAGGGACCTTGCCTGCTTTTGCCTCACTCAGCCTGACCAGAGTCTGTGGTTGATAGGCTTAACCATGTTAGGCTTAACCATGCAGAGCACAGAGCGCTAATCTTCCCTTTATTTGTGCTGTGCATGGATCAGTATTTGTTTTGTAGCTCACCTCACATCTGTGGGCTGTCTGTGAGGTTGAGAAGTGCTGAGGCAGGGCACCAAGTAGATGCCGGATATGGGGTGGCAGTAAGCAGGAACCAGAACATGGCCTGCATCACTTTCCTTATTTTTCATTTAGTAGAAGAGGAACGGAATTGTAAATCCCTTCGGACAAGTTCCCTTCACCATCTTTCCCCAGGAGTAAGACTTCCTTGGTCTGGTCTGATTTACATTCCCTTCCTGAGCTCTCTAGTAGTTGTCCCTGAAGTGCATCATAGTTGAAACCACAGTCACCAGTGACTTACAAACACAAACCCTTAACGGCAAGGTACCAGCACCTACCACCGCACCTGTCGTACAGGGGGAATGCGTGCAGGTAGGCAGGGAACTGAACACTTGTCAGCATCCACACTTCTCCCAAGCGAACTGCACACACTAGATTCGCACAGACCTAGCTCTAAATCCAGCTCTTTAGTTCTGGGCTGCCTGACCTTGGACAAGATGCTTCACCTTGCTAAGCCTTGTCTCTCTCATTTCCGGGATGGAGCTAGTGCTGAGACCCGACCTATCAGGCACTAATGAGTATGAAATGTGAGAGTGTATGCCAAATGTTAGTACAGTGCTGCTCACAGGCTTATGACTCAATGAATGTTGGTTATCATGCCATTATTATCATCAGTTCCATTATTACCTATGTGATATATTCATGTTATCACATCATCTACAAATAGGAAAATGTAATATGATATGTTGCCAAAACATCTTTAACCATCTAGCTTTAATATTAAATCTGATTTTAAAAAATTAAGTGTTTTGTGAGGTGAAAGGACAAGAAAGGAGCAAGCTAATGCTCTATTAGCCAGATGTGAATCTTACCCACCTACATACTGGCCTAAATCAGGGAGCTTAATTTTGGGAACTTCTGGTAGAGCACTGGAGAGGGAGTCCATTGAGCAGGCAGCTAAGCAGTGGTGAAGACACCTTGGCAGAGTTTCTGGGACTGGCCTGTGCTATGTGTGCACAGACCTGGTAATTGGAGGGAGCCACAGCAAACAGGCATGGTCTGCAGTTCACTGCCCTATTGCCGTTTCTGAGTGAATTCATACACGCTTGCAAGAGCCAAAATCCATGAGTCACAGGAGAGATCCCCTCTCCTGCACATTATTGGATCAAAATTTGAAATCAGCAAAGAAGATGTTGACTCACAATTGCCGGTGTAGGGAAACTGGACATCAGGCATGTCCTTCTGACCCTGCTGAGCCATCACAGAGGACGGGGTTGTCCTAGCTCTCTTTCCTTTCTTTGGTGCTCAGTTACCAAGGTCTGACATGCTGAAAGGCAGCTAAGTGGAGAAGTTTGGATTCTAAAACCACTGACACCTTTGGACAGCAGCCATTCGAGTATCAGGTCAAAGTTTGGGAGATTGCATTAAGAAGCGAACATTAATGTATGCTAGTTGAGAATTCAGTGCTTTATCATGTCCTACCTACTTAGCGGTGAAGTGAAGGTCTTCATAGCAGAGCAGTGATGAACATCACAGATGCGGGGAAGTCATCGTTCATTACTGTGTTATTTTGCTTAGAGTTCCAGCTGCTACGTTCTGTCTTAAAACTTGTCAAACTGTGCACAGTACACTGACTTCATAGGAGAAAAACGGGTTCTCTAAAAATATCAAAAATCAGACATTTCTGGTAGAACAAAACATTAGAGCTCAAAAGTCCTACAGATAAATAATAATTAGGTATGACATTTACTCAGCAGAGCACACAGAAAAAAGCATTCTCTAACAGCTACATCCTTACACAGCTACAGTTTTATGCCTCTCAACATAACTAATGAAAGGCCAACTCAAGTCAGCTACCCTTTAGGAGGTTAGCAGGAATATTTTTTCTTGGAGGAAAAACAGCTTTAAGGAAAGTATTTTTCCTTAAAGAAAAGTACTTTAAGGAAGTATTTTTCTGTTTCCTAGATATTTTTGGAAATGAGAACAAATTAGTTCCCCAGTTGTCTGAAGATGTTGAAAACCACCTGTCTGCCCTTCAGGAGACAGAGAACAAAATCAACAAAGTCTACATCTTGACGACACGCACAGAATCAAACCCCAGAAGCATAAAGCGTTTTTTAAGAGACCCAAGAATGATAACACTGTCAGACATCCTTTTATAGAGAAGGGAATGCCAGTGCCTCTATAAGAGTTGGGGTCAGGATGCTACAGGGAAGGGGCTCAGAGTGAGCATTTTAAAAGCCATCATTAAGGAGAGTCATGCAAGCTCAGGACACCTCACTCGCCACACCCTAGTCTCAGCTTTGCACCCAAACTCTGAACTTGCCTGACAATTTTAGGGGAGGAAACTGAGGCACCAGGAGGTGAAGTGACTTATCGAAGGTCTCACTGCTAGTCAATAGCAGACCCAGTACCAAGAGAAAGAAACACAGCCAATTGCAAGGTAATGGAAACAAATAATGATAAGTATCCTGTGTGTTTTGGTAAGGAGGCAGAGAAAATCAGCAGGTCTTTATCGTGGTGATTATTGGACTCCTTTTCTTTATGAATTAGCAAATATTTGGACATCACTAGAGAAACTTGTCTGTCTACCTGCTCACTACAGGATAGAGCATTTCCCAGAGTGGACAAACCTCCAACGAGGGTGCACTCCAGCCTATAGATTTGGTGCACCAACACTGCATTGTTCCCATCAATAATCTGTGATCAGAGGATAATAATTAAGATGTGGCAATGCCCACTTACTAAATTAGCTAAATTGGCAAAACTCAATTTAAATGGCAATTTTGTCTCCAGTGATAGAATTATAACAGCACCCTTCATTTAATGAGCAAGACACTTAATAATTCAAACATACTTAGAGAAAAATCAAACAAACCTTCTCCATCACAGATTAGCTCTCCCACCACTTCGCCTGCCACAGCTTTGCAAACTCCATGACTTGGAGCCTTCTGGGAGGAGAGGGGTGGCATTCGGTGAGTACGCAGGGGCTGGCCAGCTTATGGGCAGGGGAGTAAGTTAAGTGACCTCTCCAAGGTTCTACCCCAGCCTACATTCTGTGACCTAAATCAGTCTTGACAGCTCTTGTTGTTATCTTCAGCTGGCAGACATCTTTAAAGAGACTGTATACAGCAGTGATTTAGAGGAGCCAGCAAACTACCTGATTTTGTCAATAAAGTTTTACTGGAACACAGTCATGCCCATTAGTTTACGTATTGTTTATGACTGCTTTTACACTACAATGGAAGAGGTGAAGAGCTGCAGTACAGACTTTATGGCCTGCAAAACCTAAAAATGTATTACCTGTTTAAGAAAAATCTGACCTGGGGCACATAAGTGGCTCAGTCGGTTAAGCGTCTGACTTCGGCTCAGGTCATGATCTCACGGTTCATGGGTTCGAGCCCCACGTCGGGCTCTGTGCTGACAGCTCAGAGCCTGGAGCCTGTTTCAGATTCTGT